>NC_056746.1:227335309-227620309 GCF_019279795.1 Protopterus annectens
TAAAGCAAACTAACACCCTATGTAAGAGATGGAAATACAGTGCTGAAATGGAATCAATTCTCTCATGTAAAAACAAACTAGACAAAAAATAGGTTGTCAGCATACACACTTCACATCTCACTCAAAGCTCATCACTAACACAAAATAAAACCACGAACAACACATAAATCCACATATATGGAGGTACTCACTAAAAGCCTACCAAGAGAACAGAGACTTCCCAAACGCACACCACCCACAATCAACACTAAACAAAAGAAACCATTACACATATCGACACACACCTGTGTCTCAACAAACAAGAACCTAAGGCAAAATACATCAAATGTCTTGGTCATAGGCTACTTTATAGTGAGACGCACAGCTGTCCCCCTCACTAGACTGGACAAGGAGGTGGTTACAGTCAGCTGCTTGTCAGGTGCCAGGATCTGACAAATCACGCATGCACTCGGGTCACTCAACAACAAGTATCGTTATGCCTCTGTCATAGTCCATGTTGGAGTAAATGACTTGAGATGTACCTCTCTGGACTATATGAAGAGAGGCATGACGGAATTCTCTGATTGTGTCCCAGATAGGTACGTCCCTATCCCTAAGCAGTATCCTTCCCTTACCCAGGATGATACCACAATATAAACAAAAAAAATGATTGACTTCAACAATTGCTTTAGCTTCTGGTGTCAGTCCAGGGGGATCCAGTATCTGCCAGTCTGGGAAGATATGGTAGACATACATCGCTGCTTTGCTAGAGATTGTCTGTACCTGATCCCCCTAGGCTTTTGGATACAGGCAAAGGCCCTTACCTCCCACGTAATACCTTTTTTAGGCAATGTCAAAACAATAAATTTTCCAATGTAACAAGATCTAATCTATGCAAACTCGAGGTCATGCTGGTTAATGCTAGGAGTTTAAACATGAAACTGCACTCCCTGGAAGCACTCCTCACCTTGGAGGATACTGACATCTGTACAGTGATCGAGACATGGTTCAAGGCCACTGAAATCACCCTGGCTGTGCAAGGCTACAATGCCTTCCACACATTCAGACCTCAAAATGAATATGAGAGAACCAGAGGTGGTGGTGTATCCATCTTCATTTAAACCAAATACACTTTGAGACTAGTCAAACAGCATGACCCTCTCAAATTACTCCATGTCCAATTAACTATCAGGAAATTGCTATACCACATTATTGCTAGCTATAGATCCCCCACCATGAAACAGGATAAGCACACCACCCACTTCAATATACTGGAATCCCTTGCCATACAGCGCAACACCTTAGTCATGGGAGATTTTAACTATACTTCTATAGACTGGGGGAGCAAAAATTCTGTCACCCAGAGGTGTGTGGACTTTAACACAAATGCTCTGGAACAGATAGTGTGCACCTTCACTAGGGGCTATAATGTCCTGGGCATAGTACTCACCAGTACAGTTGGTGAGCCATGTACTTCCCCATCTGTGATGCCTTTCGTAGTTACGTCAGACTACAAGTCAGTCTCGTTTGAAGTAACTACTGGAACTGACACCCTCACACTAACAAAAGTTATACATAACTTTGCCAAAGCTAGCTACAGCCTACTAAGTGATGGTATGAAAAGCTTCATACCATCCACAATCATAGAGATCAGTGATAACTATGCAGAAGTGTACACAAATGTCCTGTACAAACACTTAAATGACTGCACAAACTCTGATGTACATAACTGAATCAAAACCAGTTCTTTCTGTAAAACAAGCCACGATGGAAGACTTCATCTATAAACAGATTATATAATAAGAGGAAGAAACTGTTTTCCAAAAGCAAGAGGGATATCGCTCTGCAAAGGAAGAGTTCACTCCTAAGCCATAACAAGAAAATCAGGAATCTTGTAAAGCCTTCTAAGGCAAATTATGAAACTAAAATCACATCCCTAGCCAAGGATAATCATGCGGCATTCATTAACTATGTCTAATGTCTAAAAGGGAATGCACAGCTATGTGCTGAACTGGTTGTAGATGGGATCACTCACACTACACCGGAAGATATCGCCAGCATGCTAGCTGACCGATTCAGTGCAAACTTCACCCCCTATTCTCACCTACCCTTTCCTAAAGCATGCCTGACACCAGTTCTCTGCCTAGTATCTCTAAAAAAAATAGGTCATCTCTGCACTCGCCAAAGCCAAAAACATGGCCTCAGTGGGACCAGATAATATCCCAGGTTGTTTACTAAACAATCTAAAAAAAGTCCTAGCTGACCCACTTGGTGTTTTCTTTTATCATGGCTTGAGAACTGGCTATGTTCCTGCCAAATGGAGAACAGCAAGAGTAATCCCTCTGCACAAAGGTGGGCCATCAACTGACCCTGGGAACTACAGACCTATAAGTCTATCCAGCCTCATTCGCAAGTCCTTGGAAAGAATTATCAAGAGCCTTATCAACAAGGACATAGGTGACCTTTGGATGCTGGACCCAACCCAATTTGCCTTTGTTAATAGATTATGGTTATCAAACCTGGTAGACATCTTTGGGAATCTCACCAAAGCCATGGATGAAGGTAAGACAGTGCACACAGCCTATCTTGACCTTGCCAAGGCTTTCAACACAATCCCTTACTCTAGCATCCTTGAAATACTCTCCCAGCTAGGACTTAACCCTTACATTACTAGATGGGTAGCCAAATGGCTCACTGACAGAACACATTGTCAAAACTGGTGAATCCACCTCAACCAGTACACCAGTCACCAGGGGTCTGTGCTGGGTCCCTTATCATTTGGCATCAGTTTCTCAGAAGTCCAGGCCAAAGTAGACTCTGGCTCAGTAATGATTGCGAACTGGGAGCAATCACTGAGGCCCTTAACTATATCAATATATTACAAGAAGGTCTAACACAAATGAATTATTGGTGCCAAAGTCATGGTCTAAAACTAAATGCAAAAAAATGCATTATTATTCCCTTTGGCAAAATGGAATTCCCTGCAAATTACAATATTGACAGCACCCCACTGAGTTTCAGTCCAGTGGTGCAGTTCTTGGAACACGGGTTGATAGCAATCTGAACTTTGGCCACCAAGTTTCCGCAGCAGTAAGGAAAGCCTTCTATGTAGCGCACCTCATAAGCAAGTTCATAGCATCCAGGTAAAGGGATGTTATAACTCCACTGTACTCAACCGTCACCAAATCACTAATAGAGTATTATGCACCTTTTTGCATGTACCTGTCCAGACACCTGCAGCTGCTGGAAAGACCTCAGAGTTGTGTCACTAAGAGAATACAGGGACTCCAAGTCATGGCCTATGTGGACAGGCTGAAAGCCCTGTCACGTTAGTCTGTATCTTATAGGCTGCTGAGAAGTGACTCTGTCTGGCCTATAGGGCAGTCTCCAACTCAGCCGTAATGGAAATGCTGCACATCCACAAGACAAATGGGACAAGAGTCACTCATTCTAGGGATTTTAACCTAGTCTGTGTCATTAGCAGAACATGTTGGAGAGACAGATATGTCTCCCAGACACTGCTGCTTCTCTGGAATAACTTCATATTCACATAAAACAGAGCTCCTCACTGACTGTATTCAAATGCAACCTAGATGATAGGATGGGAGACCGCAAATTTACCCCTGGGGTGGCACTCATGTCCGTCATGGACAGGGGTAGCCGGTGTTGATCACAGACCCACTGTGTTCATAAATTAGTTCTGCAGACTACCCTAAAAGAACAAATTGGGGATACATGGGATTAACATGGTTAAGCTTGTAAAGGCTGTAGGGACCTAGCCTATTTCCATATAACCTTTGGCCTATCAGCAGGCCACTAATTTGCCTCAGCCGCAGATGGCACAGTCACTGCTGTGACAACCTTAGCTACATGGGTTATATACCGCATAGGATATCACAACTAGCTAGTATCCAGAACTTTAGGGCACATTCAATGCACCCAAACTGTTGGCAGTTACAGTGGAGCTGAAGAAAATCAATGATTTGTGTGCCAAGGCCTTCAGAACTTTCATGCTAACTAAAAGCACTCCTCTTGCAGGTGTTCAGGGATAGATGGTTGGCTGACGGTTTTCCATTGCTGGGTACATAAGTTCCCACTGGGGAAAAAAACTTCCACATGTAATAATTTTATTTGAAAATTTACTTTTTTCTGTAAAATTAATGAAGCTAGGAAAAAGAGATTTTATAGGCTGTCACTTAAATTTCAATCACTTTTTTACAGTGAAATATGACGTCACTTTTGTGGAAAAAAGTTGTTAAAACTTTTTCTTTGTTTTTTCTACATAAAACTTATGTAAAATTACTTTTGGGGACTGATTGCTAAAGTGCTTTTCACTGTGTTTTTGGTTGAAAAAAAATACTAGTTAATTCTCACCTGTTTCACTGATAGTTGGCTTCTGTCTTTCTTAATCTTCATGCATTTTAAGCTTCACCATGGAACAACACATTTCCAAATAACCCTTGTCCTTTCATTAGGCTATCTTTTTGCTTCAGCTACAAATGGGTGACTCTGCTTTGGCCATTTCTGGTTCTTCAGACCATTCATCTTTTACCTTGGCTCTCTGTGGTGTACATCCTTCAGCCACTATGGCCCAGAAAACATTTTCTCTGCAGCTGTTGAAGTGCCATTTGCAGGCAAGTGAAAACCACTCTTGTAAGTCTTGAAGGAAGGAGCACGGAATGTCTCTTTCTGCCTTCTAGGACTGAAATACATGTCCCCAGGGATGATTTGCCTGTTGGTCTGCTTCTAAAAAAAAATCATGTAAAAAAAAAAAGTGGAGATTTGAACATGTATCTTCCCCTGTCTGTTACTTTAGACAAGAGTGATTTATTGGTCTTAACTCAAGGCTTAGTTCAGCCTCTTGGTCCTTGAATTTCTGGTGTTACTGGTAAAAGAAAAGGGAATTCATTTTCTGAAGATTCTCAGTGTATTGGACAGGAAAATTATTTTTAAGGGACAACTTTTGTTTTTTCTACTCAAGTGACTGATTTTGATTCTGAGGAAAGTGTTTGTTCTAATAATCCCTTAGAAGAATTTTCGTTTTGTGAAACCATATCTAGATTGAGCCAGATGTTTTGTTGGAAACATAATGGTCTCCCAAAGAAGACTCAGAGGCCAGTACCTGTGTTACAGCCAGTCTAACCAAACTCCTGAAGCAAATAGACTGTACATGGAAACAGAACCTCAACAATCATTCCATGCAACAGAATTACCCAAAACCTAGAAAGGAAGCCAGAATTGCAGTCAAGTCAGCCAAAGCCACTTATCTCAGAAATCAGCAGGAAGTATTAGCTTCATTCCCAAAATCATTTTGGAAAACAGTCAAAAAAGTAACAAGTCAAATTGTTGATTCTCACAAATCACCTCAAACCACCTGTGGTAAAGAAAGTAAAACTTTAATTGAAAGTTATAGAAACTTTCTAATTAATACTCTCCAGTCTTTGACACAGGCAAACATAAGCCAAAACAACTCGGTGAATAGCCCTTCTGGTCAGGCCTTTTTCCACTTTCTGATTACACTCCCACCTTCTAGGTCAAAGAAATTTCATACAGACAAACAAATCTCCTACTAACTACATCCTGCTTTTTTAAAAATGTCAGCAGAACTAATTGGCAAACCTCTAATTCACATGTACAGTCTTTCATTCACTTCTTCAACTTGTCCCTTCCTCTGTAAGCAGGCTGCTGTTATTTCACTACAAAAAATCTCCAAGTACTCAAACTGTAGGGATTATAAACCTATATCAATATGATCAGCAACATAGATTCCACAATGCATTTATCAACATGACCATATGCTGTACAGTTGCAAACAAAATCTATAACAACGGTGAATGATAGCCTTCTCACCGGCACTCTATTCATAGACATGACTAGACCATTTGAAACTGTCAGCCATCAACTTCTCAGACAAACTCTCCAAAATTAACTTTGGTACAAACTCAGTACAATGATTCAAAATTTACTTGGAAAACCCCTTACTGTCCTTCTCTGACAACATAGACTTCATAAGTAGTAAGCTACTAAGTCAGTTACCACTCTGTAGAACACACCTGCTACAGTCTAAAGTTTGACAGCCTCTTACCAAAAATGTACAAATTCCTAATTGGAATATGCATTACCCCTCCTGGCCCTACACTCTAGTACCCAACACCCAAAAGCTTCATTTGGTAGCAAATAAAATGTGCTGTTTTGTACTCATAGCAAGCTATTCCAAACACCATTGTGATTTTCTTCAAAGATTCCACTGGCTCCTAATCCAAGTCAGAGACTCAGTAATATTAATACACTCATATTCAGAATCCAAGTACTTGGCAATTGCCCCCACTCAAATCCAGGCTTCCCACCTGAGATCTAACATATGCTCTCAGAACTCCCCAAGAGGAGGGGCTGCTCTTTACAATACCCTAGATATGGTACCTCCACAGGGGAAAGAGTTTTCATAAAAAATTTCTCCAGCCACCTAGAACCACCTACCTGCTGAAATAAGGTTTCTGGACTGTCTGCTTGAATTCAGGATCACACAAAAAGAGCACCTTAAGCAAAAATCAGCATGTAACTTTTTCAGGGACACAGATTAAGGAGCAGGGAACCACAACACTGGCACATGTATAATCTTTATCTTCTCTTTTTCATACCTGTTATGAATATTTTAAATACTAATATTGGGAGAAGTCCTGTTATAACTATTGTAAATAGTAGTTTTTGATGAATAGATCTGTTTTGTTGTAGATAATACATACTGCTGAAATGTTAATCATACTATTAATGAAAGCATTGTTACCTATAAATCTAAGTATTACTTTTGTTCAGTGCTTATTTGTCTGAAATGTGTGTTGCAATGTCATTTATGTTTGCTGCTCCCTTGGAGCCTGGGTCATGGCTAAAAAGGGTCGGTTGACCAGCTGGCAACTTAATAATGTACATGAGGGTAGTTGCAGAAAATCAGTGAATTGTGATTGTTGGCATCTGTCTTTAGAAATATGTGACTGCTTATTTATAGCAATCATTACAGCAAAATATGGTTGGCTCATTTTAAGAGCATACAATGACTGCAACTGTGGTATCTCAGATTCGTCTGGATAGCAGCTATGCATTAACTTTAAAACAGGAAGTGGCAGTGGCACTGAGAAGATGTTTATTAGGCCTCCTAAAATAATTGTAGATGTGTAAATGGAAAGTAGTTTTAGTCAAGTTACAGCTACTGTTGATAAGGTAGCATAAAAGGCACTGTGCTTGAAAATGAGTGTATGCAGTGGTTTATAGATGTGTTCTACATTGGAACAGTGGAGACTGTTTTTATGTGGTTGGTATTAGATGTAGCCCAAGGAAGAAGCATTTATTTGCCATATACCTTTAAGGCTAGCCCCCCCATATACAGTATACTTTTATTATTATTGAGATTATTATTTCCTGTTTGAGAGACAGAGTTGTAGATCAAGAAACTGTAGCCCCTGTCCCTGACATTTTAAATGATGGCAGTGGTGTGGATTCGGTGCCATACTGTCATGTATTAATAACTGTCAGTAGTGTGGATATTTTACATTGGACTTGTATAACCTACAAAATACTTTTCTCACCAAAAAGTGTATATATCTTTGTATCCACAAGGTAAGTCTGTAGAAGTTTACATTGCACATAGGTTGTTTTATTTTTAGACAGAGTAAATTAGGGAACAGGCAATTTGAGCACTGAACAATATAACAAAATGCTTGGGCACAGCTGGCTAAAAAGTGCGCATCAGATACATTTGCCATATGCTGGCCTGCCCCAAGGATAAGTTGATATCCACCTTATGTGCAGTGACTGAGTATGGGGGCAACTTGGCAAGGGGGCTGTATTTACAAAGCATGCAATAAAAGGGCACCTCAGTGCATCCTAAGAGGGTCTTAAATTGTATATTGAAATTGAGTAAATTGGAAATGGAGCGGGTGATGAAATGCTAAAAGAATTAAACAGCTTGAGGTGCAAATGGAGTGAGAGCAGAAAAAGGCTAAAGCTACAGAGGAGGAAATGAAGGAATACCATGAACTGGCCATGGAAAGAGAGAGAGAAGAAGCAGCACTATCTTGAGAAAGAGATGCCCAGATTTCACCAGACTGTTGTGAGTATCATGTTAAAGTTTAATATTATTTTTTATCTCAGTATAAAGTGGGAAGACTTCATAAGTTTTATTCAAACAGTTGAATGTGTGTTTATTCAGTACCAGACTGACAAAAGACAGCGGGCTATTTTTTATCCCCTCTTGTCACACACAAGGGAATACATGTCATTAGTAAGTTAAATGATGATGGCTGCCTGAATTACAGTAAAGTTAGAAATTGTGGGAATGTTTTTAGTTATTTCTTGAAACTTGCAGGAAAAGGTTTAAGGAATGCAGGAGGAAAGCAGACAACCAGAACTATTTATCTGCTTTAGTAAGTGAGTGAATGGATGTCCAATTACTACTTTTAAATTTTGAGGATGGTAAAAGAGGAAGCTTTCAGTACTTTGCTTGAAGATATGAGAATCTGGTTGACAGATTGGAAGTGTAATACTGTTGACGAAAGGGTAACTTCTGTTTAGCAGCAGGACACAACTGCAGAGGAAGGGTCTACCTTGTGCTGTACTTGGGCATAAGGGACCCCCCAGGGCAATCTAAACCATTTCACTGGCTCCACAAGCAAAGGGTGCATCACTGGTCACAGCACACACCAATGTGCCAGAGTTAGATGCTTTTAATTTAAGCAGGAGGGTATGTATGGTCTAAATGTCCACAGTGATAGGTATGTCTTGAGGCAGCAGGTGGCCTAAACTACTACATGGGCATGCACCCTGTCCTGTTTGAGGGAAAAGAAAAAAGAAGTTATGTACTCACCATAACGTTCCATATTTGTTGTCCTTGATCTCGCCTTCCTTCTTGCTGTTTGGGTTCGGAGCCGATCCTCGGCTCTGACTCGGCCGTATGCTATAGCTCGAGAGCTTTTACTGGCTTGAGGCTAGCCCCTATCCCAGCACGCCTAGCGGTAGTTACCCAGATCTCATTTGTGATAACCCAACACTAGACCATACAAAAGATAAGAGATGTACTCTACTTTACATATCCGATGACACCTGCATATAAAGGTGTGATCCCTCCATAAGGTAATAGTAGTAAACTGAGACTGACCATAAGGAATGGTATAAAGGAAACCCAGCCATTATAGCCAATTAAACAAGGGATTCCTCTCGATCTTCCAGGAAGGGGGAAGGAGGGAGGGACGCAATAATAAAGGTGAGATCAAGGACAACAAACATGGAACTTTATGATGAGTACATAACTTTTTTGTTATGTTGTCCATATCTCACCTTCATTCTTGCTGTTTGGGACAGCATCCCCAGCACCTGATTCTTGGGTGGCTCACTGAAAAAAACTCTTTAGGACCGTGGAACCAAAGGATGCCCTGTTCCGAGAGGTCACATCTACTTTGTAATGAATGATAAAGGTATGAGGATTAGCCCATATAGCTGCTGCACAGATTGAATCCAAAGGCAATCTGGCCTGAAAGGCAATAGAGGTAGACAAGGCCCTTGTTGAGTGCCCTTTAATTTTTCCTGGACGTGTTTGTTTACCAACTCGTAGACATGTTTTATAGTGTCTGAAAGCCACTTTGATAAAGTCACCTTTGAGACCGCACAACCTCTTTTATTGTCTGCAAAGGATATAAACAATTGAGCAGATTTTCTAAATTCCTTGGTCCTGTGTAAATAGAAACGTAACTGTCTATGAACATCCATTTGATGAAGCTTATACTCTGCCTTGTTGCCATGATTGGGGAAGAACACAGGAAGCTGTATGGATTGATTCAGATTGTATTCAGAACATACCTTGGGTAAGAAAAAGGGGTTGGTTCTAAGAGAAACCTAATATTTATGGAAAATCAAGTAAGGGGGATGAATAGATAAGGCCTGTAATTCTGTGACCCTTCTAGCTGAGGTAATTGCAACCAAGAAAAAGGTCTTCCAAGTCAGAAATTTGAGTGGACAAGAAACAGGCAGTTTGAAGGGAGGAAGAATCAAAGTGTCTGAAACTAAATTTTGATTCCAGGGAGGAAGAGGTTCTCTTATCTGAGGTCTTAATAGGGTATTACCTCTTAGAAAAGCCTTGTATAACCTATGGGACATGATATTGGAACCCATTTTTCCCATATGGAAATTTGAAATGGCAGCTAATTGAACTCGAATAGTAGCTGCAGCTGCTCCTTGGTCAAATGTTTCAGCGAGAAATTCAAGAATCTTTGAAATAGGAGCAGTAAGAGGATCAGCCTGACTTTTGCCTGCCCAACCAGAGAACCTCTTCCATTTACTAGCATAAAGTCTCCTAGTAGTAGGCTTATGGGAGGAAATCAAAATGTGCTGAACTGCTGGGGAAACATCAGGAAGTCTGGCTAAGACTGGAACTGGAGAAACCAAGCTGTGAGCTTGAGAGTTTGAATGGAAGGATGGAGAGCCCCCCGACTGATGTCTCAGAAGATCTGGCACTGGGTCCAGGATCCAAGGTTCCCCTTACAGGTGAGGCCAAAGGAATGGGAACCATATCTGACGAGGCCAGTAAGGGGCAATGAGGATTAACTTGCAACTCAATGACTGTGCTTTCTGAAGAACCTTGGGGATCAGGGGAATAGGTGGAAAGGTAAAGCAGTCCCGGGGGACAATCGTGAACAAGTGTGTCTCTGGGTGACTGTCCCGGTGGTGGGACTAGAGCAAAGTAGCTGCTGCATTTGTTGTTGAGGGGGGTGGCAAACAGATTGCAGCATGGCTGGCCCCATTTGCGAAAGATCAAGTCCGCAACTACCTGCTTCAGGGACCACTCATGGGACATCAGGATGGCCCGGCTGAGCTTGTCCATTATCACGTTGGATTTCTCCGGGATGTGCATTGCAGCCAGAAAGCGCTGGGAAGACATCGCCCATTGCCAAACTCGTAGAGCCTCTCGACACAAGTGGTAAGACCTGGTTCCACCCTTTTTGTTGATGCACCATACTACCGACATATTGTCCATTTGAATTGCTATAGTCCCTGTAGGTAAAGAGTTCTGAAGGAGCACTGCTGTCGTCTCCAGGACATTGATGTGCAAGTGGTACTCGTGTTCCTGCCAAGTCACTTGAACAGTCTGTCCCAGATAATGCACCCCCACCCTATCTAGGAAGTGTCCATGGTCACTGTGGCTACAGGTTGGGGGGGTAGAAATGGCCTGCCTGTTGTCACCAGGGGAGTGAAGCCACCACTCAGGATCCCTTTTGTAGGATTCTGTGATCAGAATTTGATGTGACATGGGTAAATCCTGGAATGACCATTGTGCGAAGAGAAGCTACTGTAGAATTCTCATGTGGAAGCGAGCCATAGGGACCAGAGTGATTGTCACTGCCATAGAACCCAGTACCTTGAGGATGAATCTTGCTTGAATCCTCTTTTGTGTGATCAGTATGACAACTTGGAGATGGATCGTTAATACTCTTTCTTGAAGCAGCTTTGCTATCATGGCCCTTGTGTCTAAATTTGCCCCTATAAAAGTAATATATTGACAAGACAACAAGGCAGATTTTTCATAGTTTATTGTGACCCAAGTTGAGAACAAAAACAGATTAGGTATTCCCTTGCCCTGATTAGCAGATGCTCGGTGGTGATGGTAAGGAGCCAGTCGTCTAGATATGGAAACACCCAGAATCCTTGATGCCTCAGGTAAGCCGCAAATACTGCCATGCATTTGGTGAACACCCTGGGGGCTGTGGTGAGACCAGAGGGCAGAGCTCTGAACTGATAGTGACTGGCTCTCAGCCAGAAGCATTAGATATCTCCTTGCATGTCTGTCCATTTTTATATGGTAGTACGCATCCTGGAGATTGATAGAGCACATCCAATTGTCCTGTCCCAGAAAGGGAAGAATGGACTGCAGTGTTACCATTCGGAACTTTTTTTTTTGACTGACTTGTTTAGTCTGCTGAGATACAAAATAGGTCTCCAGTCCCCTGTTTTCTTTGGAACTAAAAAGAACCTTGAGTAAGTTCCGGATCCGATTTGGTCTGCGGGGACTTCCTGAATGACTCTTTTGCTTAGCAACCTTTGAACCTCCAGGTTTGCTTAATCCCGAAGACTGGGTGGAACATCTGGGATAGAGTACTGTCTTTTTGATAGGGGAAGTTTTGAGAAGGGGATATTGTAACCTCTGGATATTATGGATAATACCCATGTATCGCCTGTGATTGTCTGCCAGGCTTTTGGGTACAAAGATAATCCCCCCCCCCCCAACCATCTCCGGAGTCAGACAGTCATGCTTCCCTTTAGGAGCGCTGTAACGGCCTACCAGAGAAGTTATCTCTGTCTCCCTGGTTCTGCAGACTGCCCCTGCCGTGAGGTCAGCATCTTCTGTTGTTATTTCCCCCCTCTGCCCCTGGGGGAAAATTCTCCACGGGTGTCAGCCGAAGCTCCCTGGGATTTCCGGAACCACATCTTTCTGCTCTTCTGGCCTTTGGGATAGTGCCTAGATGGAGCAGAAAAACGTACTCCCATGGCAGAGAAAGTTTTGCCATCTTGTTCACACCTGGTAAGGGTCCCTTTTACCTGGGGCCCGAACAAGGACGAGCCGTCAAAGGGGGCATTGGTAAAGGAAGACTTGAAGGGCTCCACAGAATGAAGGCACATCCATGATTGTCTGCTTAAGGCTACCCCTGTGCCTGCCACCCTACTTGTTCCATAGGCTGCATAAGAAATGAGCCGCATGGAAAAGTTAATCACTGAAGTCAGGGTCGCGAGCTGAGAAGCCGTCTTGTCTGAGAATCCCGCAGCTGTAGGATCCGGTAAGGTGTTTCCTAACTCCTTGATAAGATCCCTTTGAAACCTTATAAAGTGGGGCAAGTAGTTCAGTGACCTGAGTGTAAAGGTCGCTGAACAAAACATACGCTTCCCGTATCTGTCCATTGTACGAGATTCTTTGTTCGGTGGATGGGCAGATGAAGAGGTTTCCACTAATTCCTTCTTGGTGGCTGCTGCCACCACCACCATAACATCAACGGGAACACCTTTAGATAAGAAGAGCCTGTCTTCAGGGGCTGTAATGAATTTATTGGGCGTCCGTGGAACTGGTTCCATTGTGTCTGGAGAGCTCCAAGCCTTCCGACTCACTATGTGCTATAGTGGGTCGAAAGGTGAAGATACCCGAGTGGTGGAGGGTCGTTAACTGAATGCATCCAGGTACACAGACTCATCTGCAGAAGGGGCAAGGGACTTCCAGTCACCCCTCTGTCTAAGGATTTCTAAGATGTCTGAAAAAGAGGCATCTTCAGAGGGGGACCGTGGGGACCCTTCTGAGTCATCCAAGTCTGTGTCTGATGTTAAGGACTCGGGAGTCCACATGCTTCCTCTTGCAAGTCCTCTTCCAAGGGACCTCCTTCGAGGACTGCTCAGGGGAGGTTTCAGACGAGGTGGGATCGCCCAATGGGACATCCTGGAGCATAGGTTCCCTACGCTTGGGGCAGAGGGGGACACCAACACCAAGGACGAAGGAGCCAACGGAGCTGAGGGTGGAGCTATGTCAGCAGACAGCACTCTCCTCATCACCTTGAAGGTGTTGTGGTCCTGACCTGAAAGAATCTCCAGCTCCGAAGAAGCAGGAGACTTCCCCGAAACGAGGGCGATGGCTCCAAGGCCGATGTAGGAGCCAAGCTGACCTGCACCGAAGCTCCAAGAGTTAGAGTAGGGTCGAACAAGGGTCCGATGCCTCCCCCCCCCTTGGAGCCGAGGAGGGAGCGTCGGCTCCCAGATCCCTTGATAGAAGGAGGTATCGAGGAGATCTGAGCAGTAGTCGGAACCGAAAGACCAGAGGAGATTACTGGAGCTGACGGATCCACCACTGCGACTTCCTTGCACTCTGGTTCTGAACTCAGAGGAGTTGGAGGAGGAATCAAGACAGGTGTTGTTTGGGCTGTCGACACCATTTCCGTCTGGGATGGGCCCGCACATATTTTGGCTAGAGCTGGTGTACTAAGAAGCCTCTTTACCACCCTCTTCACATCATCATCTGAAAGGCTCCTGGATGACTGAGAGGAGTGCGTCGAAGACAAAGACTGGTGACTGCCCACCACAGATTGCAATAATAGAGACTGTGGAGTGGATCGCACTGGTTCCAAGGCAGGAGACCTGGAACGTTATGGGACCTTACTGGCTCCGAAAACACAGTTGGAGCCGTAGGTGCAGATGTCTTGTCGGAACTGAAAAGTCGGGTCCGACTTAGCTTGTAGTTTATCCTTGTCCTTAGACTGGTCCGAACTCGGAGCCGAAGAGGATGAAGGCTTGACTTTATCCGATTTTTTTAGCTGGCTGAGTCCCCTCCATGGCAGTATCAAAGGGGCTCTTCAGCACACCTCACAAGATAAACTTGTTTCTTCTCTCCTGCAGGACTTGTCAACTAAAGGCATGACAGAGCATGAGTCATACAGGTGAAGAGGTCCTAAACAATATACACAACTCGTGTGCCAGTCCATAAGGGACATCTTTTGGCAACATGAGTCGCATTTTTTGAAACCAGAAGGTTTCGAATCCTTAGCAGTATCCTTAGACATAATATGAAAAACAGCACTATAACTAAGGCTATATACTGCTAGTAAGAAGACTACAAAGTTCTCTGTATAGCTAGACAAAGAGGAAAAACTACTGGCAATAACAGACAAAATATATATATTTAACAGGTAAAAAAGGAGAAGGGGGGAGAGCCTCTAAGTTAAACGGCAAACTCCCACCTAAGGAGAGCCTCTAACTCAAATGGCAACTCTTTAACAGTTACAGGAAAGGCAAGAAGGAGAAAAAGAACCCTCTAATTTAAATGAGTTTGAAGGAGGGGAAAGGCCTGAGAGAAAATACAGTTAATTTACACAGCAAACAAGTCACTCAGGTGGGATAGGGATAGATATAAATGCTAATGACAACTACAGATAACAAATTGACTAAGCTAAACTGGAAATATTAGCTGAAAATATAATAATAGAAAGAACACTTAGCCTGAGCCAGTATTCGCAATCTCGACGCTGCACGCGGCAAATGAGATATGGGTAACTACCGCTAGGCATGGGTGGGATAGGGGCTAGCCTCGAGCCAGTAAAAGCTCTCGAGCTATAGTATAAGGCCAAGTCAAACAGCAAGAACGAAGGCGAGATATGGACAACATGATATCCATTATTAAGAAGAGCACCTGACAGAACAAAAACTGCAGTGAAGCCTGCAGTTGTTAAGAAGAAGCAATACTGGCCCAGGCAGCTGCTCCATTTTTAGCCATGGGAGGGACATCATATCTAGTGCTACTGGTCAGTGTTCACTTTCACTAGGAAAGGGGCAGGGAAACAAGCATGTGGCAGTGTATTTCATGATATCTGTGCAGATGTGTGTATAGGAAATGATTTTATTGATATAATGCTTTTTGCACATACAGCTCTAGCAGCTTGGTATAGAGCCAGGCACATGAGAAAAGTGTGTATGTGTGGGGGTTGAGGGAGTAGATCCAGCATGTATCCACACCACCAACAGAAACTAGAAATGTGGCTGCCCTATATGAATAAAAGTAACACATTTGAGACATTTGAGTGTAAGCCACATCTGTCAGAAGGCGCTGGACTTAATTTGGAAATGGGAAGAGTTAGGTGGTAGCAATAATGCTAAATCTTACCCAGACTTGTTAAAATGGTATTAGATTTCTTTTGGAAGGGGAACTCTAGAGGGTCACAAAGAAGGAGTTGAGACAGGCAGTATTTAAATGAGATAACCAAGGAGGCTGCTTTTCTCAAGAACAAGATGAGTCTGTGCCATCTCCATGACATGGGAGTGGTGGGTGGTAAAGCTTTGACTGCCCCACAGGAGATCCAAGTTCAGCTTGTTGCTCAGGTGCCTGTATGAGCTAGCCAGAGAAGATGAGATTGAGTGGCCATTGTCATTTCACCCATCCTGGAAGGAGGGAGGCAGCGCTGGCTTGCTACACAAGAGACACCTAGTAGATACAGTTAGATATTCACAGTGGAGTTCCCTGCCAGCTGAGTTTGCGCTATCATAGTGCTTTCACACTAAGGATCAAGGCACTCTTCCCCTTGTGAGGTAGTGACTGCAGCCTCAGAAGAGATGCTGGGGGAGGGATAGTAGTTGCTGTCATGTGGATAGAGGAGCCTGCCCCCACAGGACCAGCAATATGGCTTGCTCCCTATCACCTCACGCTCACAGAGGAGCCGATAATTGATGGGAGTTACTAAGCAAGAACAAATGGGCCATAGGAGTTTCATCCAGCCCAGGAATACTCACCTACCATTCTGCCAGCATGAGTGGGCCAGATTAGCAAAGGTAGAGGAGCCACTGGTCAAGGTTCTGAGGGGAGCACAAAACAAAAAAGGACAAGAGAAGTCTGTATATTTGGACAAGATGTCTCTGTACAGGGAATAAACTCCTGAGTGGAAGCTAGAGGAAGAAGTGGTGTAACAGCCGTTATTCCCAATACCTATATTTAGCCACTTTTTGCCATAGCCAGTGATATTCCTTTTTAAGTCTATATGGGCATAAAGCACACAAACATAAGACTTATGCAAAATTTGTGATGACTGTTCCATTACATTCTCAATTAAACCACCCATTAAAAAACTCCCCCTCTTTTAATAACATTTTGCCTAAGACAAATCAAAGCGTTCAAAACCATAACCAATAACTGTCTCACCTTCATTGGAATGAAATATTAACTAACAATACCACAGTAGCCACCATCCTGACTAATCAGTTCCTCAAATTTCTAGATAAAATCTTCCCAAAGACAACAGTCTCATAAGTCCTCTTAACAAAAAAATAGCTAACAATGGAACTGAAGGCCCTTTACAAACTGAGGGGCAATGCTTGAAATCTCTGGAAAAAGACCCCCCCCCCAAAGAAAACCAAGAATGATTTCTCTAGCTATGCATTTTAGCCAAAAAAATCAACTAGAATGTACAAAGCTAACTTCTTGACCTTTGCTCAAAATGCACTGAAGTTCAACGAAAAAACTTTGGAAACTAGTCTATAACAAAATCCTGTTATCCAAGATCTGCTGCAAAAGGATGGCATCAGAATATCTCCAGGCTCCCTAAACCCATCTGATTTTCTTAAGGAATTTACCACTTTCCCTCCTACGTAATCCCCACTGTTACACCCCTCCATCAAGCACCAAAAACTAACAGTGCTGACTCACCACCCTTCTATTTCAAAATAGTCACAACTAAAGATATTGCTAATATACTTGATAAAATCCCCAAAGACTTTTCTCCAGGATTTGATGGCCTGTACCCCTGCTTTAACTTATTATACAAAGAACACATACTCCCTTCCCTTAGTGTTTCTACAATTTATGCATCACAATCAGTACCATGCCTTCACAATAGAAAATAGTTGGAGTTACAGCAGTTCCCAAGAATTCCAACCCCACCACAGCCAATTACTTCAGACCTAGCTTTATATTACCGAACATCAGAAATATAAACTAACATAAAAACAAATTAGCCAGTTATCTTTAAAATTACAGAATTATGTTTTTTTTCCAACAGCATGGATTTTGATTTGGTCCTAGTACCATGACTGACTGCCTTTTATGCATTTACCAGAGACATACTATTGAAGAGAGACAAAGGCCTTCTTTTCTGGAGCAGGTTTTGTCTACCTAACAAAGGCATTTGATGTAGTTGACCATACTTTGCTAAAGTTCTTAAATCACAACCAGCATCAACTCTGAGGCAACCATGTGGTTCATAGACTTCCTGTCATGTAAATACTCCAAATTCCAAATTGGGTCCACCTCCTCACCAGCTGTCCCCATAATCAAGGGGCTTCCATAAGGCTGCATTTTATCCCCCATACTATTCTTCCTATTCAACACCCTCCTTATTGCCATTTAGAGGTCGGGCTCTTCCTCCACTACAGTTAAACTCCAACTAGAGCAGGACCGCTTCACCCTCAGTAACATTCTAGATAAACACAACCTAGTTCTCAACATTAAAAAATAAAGTTATGCTGTTCTATTTGCCACAAAAACATTCAAAACACTCCTCCAATTGGACAATTAAGCATAATCAAAGCCTCCTTAGAAGCAGTGCCATACTACAGATGTCTTTGAATATGGTTAGCTCCATCAGTCAGCTTCCAACACCATATTCAGATTACAAAATTAAAAGTGTGCAAAGCCAAATTTTTTTCTGTGGAAATTTGCCACTTTCTTTTCCTTGCAACTAGAACAGCCATAAGAAGAGGAATCATTAAACCTCTTTTGAAATATGGGCTTTCTGTTATAACTTCTAACAAAAAGCACTATAGCATACATTGTAGCACACAAAAGTTATGTCAGCACTAAACATTCTACAAGGAAACAGCTCCAGTACTTATTATTAATGCCCAGCCCTCCAGGCATGCCTAAAGGTCAGTTCACTGTGCTTTCTCCTATTAACCTGGTGAACTTGGGCATCCTGAGACAATGTAGCAACTGCCTCATGTACACCGACAACTCTCTCCTCTTACCTCCCAACACTCAGACTTGCAAGAGATGTACTTATAAATCCAAATTGGAAGCCACGTACTCTCCAGCCAAGACCAGAATAGCTGGTCAAGAGGAGAAGGTCAACACTTGCACCACACCACATGGAACACACAGCCCTCCAGAACACACACCAGCACTGCCTCCACATAAAAACACAAACCACACACCCACTTTTGTGGAGGGTCTCAGTAAAAATCTACTCAAACAGCAGAGACCTCCAAGGCAGAAACGCACTCGACCACCACAACACAACACTAATCACAAGACACATAACTCTCCCAAACAGTGTGCCACTCAACCAAAGCCCCTAAGGCAAAACACCATGCCCAACACAATAGTCATAGGTGACTCAATCAGTAGGGAAGCACACTGATGTCCCACTCAGTAGGTTGAATAAGGAGAAAGTAACAGTCAGATGCCATGATCCGCCACACATAACGCACGCACTCAGGTCCCTCAACAACAAGTACAAATATGACTTAATCATTGTACATGTGGGTGTGAATGACCTGAGATATACCTCCCTGGAATATATGAAAAGAGACATGGAGGAGCTCTCTGATTACGTAGTCCAGGCGGGTGTGACCCTAGCCCTGAGCAGCATCCTACCATCACCCAGAATGATACCACAGTACAAGCAGAAAATGATTGATTTCAACAATTGTCTAAGTTTCTGGTGTCACTCTAAGGGGATCCAGTATCTGTCTGCCTGGGATGACATCATTGACAGACCTCGATGCTTTGCCAGAGATGGCCTGCATCTGTCACCCCTGGGCTTCCGGATACTGGACAAGGCTCTTGCCACCCCTATAGCGCCTTTTTTAGGCTTTTTTCCAAAGACCAAATTACCACCATAACAGCTACAGACAAATGCAATCTGAGGGTCATGCTGCTCAACACTAGAAGTCTAAATCTCAAAATGCACTCGCTCGAAGCACTCCTTAAAATGGAGAACGTTGATATTTGTGCTGTAATAGAGACCTGGTTCAAGGCAGCAGAAAGCACCCCTACACTACCAGGCTGTAACTCTTTCCACACCTTTCGGCCCCAGAACTTGGACCGAAGCTCCAAAAGAGGTGGTATTTCCATATTCATAAAGGATGTGCACACCTCCAGACTGGTGGCCCAACATAATGCATCAGAGATACTTCAGTTGCAGCTAACACTGGGTAAGACAGCGATTCAGGTCTTAGCCTGCTATAGGTCCCCAACCATGTCGCAATTCTCACACTCCACGTTCCTAAGCACCTTGGAGAATATTAGGGTCCAACCTAACACACTCAAACTAGGTGACTTCAACTACCCCTCCATTAGCTGGGAAAACTACTCGTACCAATACACTTGTCCAACATTTCCTGGAATTCATTAATTCCAATGCCTTGGACCAGCTCATTCTTACCCCCTCTAGAGGTAGCAACATCCTTGACCTGGTCATTACTAACATGGGCGACCGTTGCTCTACACCAATAGTCAGCTCCTCCCTGGTTAGATCTGACCACAAACTAATCATCTTGGAAATCCACATCCCTCCCACCCCCACCACAAAGGTTACCACCATGAAAAACTTCTCCAAAGCTAACTTTAGGCTCCTAAAAACATAGGTGGATTACTTCATGGCACCCATGCAAATGGAGAATAGTTGCATGACTGCCGAATCATACACCAATGCACTGTACGAACACGTACAAAAATGCATGGATCTCGCCATACCCAATAGAACCAAGACGCTGTCCTCCAAAAAAAGGAAGCCAATCTGGTTGTCCCCTGCCATAAACAAACTCTACAACAGAAGAAGGAAACTGATGCGGAATAAGGTGAAGTCCTAAGACTGGAAAAACTCCCTGATCAGCCTCAGCAAAAAGTTGAGATCTCTCATCAAATCCCTCAAGCTAGCTATGAAAACAGAATTGCAGCAGACAGTAAAGACAACCACAAGGCCTTCTATAGTTATGTAAAGAATCTCCACAGCAATACCCAGATTTGCTCTGAGCTACTGCACAATGGTACCTCCCATACTGAGCCAACGGATTTGCCAGTATATTGGCCGACAGATTCAGTGCTAACTTTACCCCTCTCCCCTCCAAAGGACCAATCACAATACCAGTAGATTGCCAGGCACCCAGTATTACTGCTGCACAGGTTAAAACAGCACTGTCCAAGGCCAAGAATACAGCTTCTATGGGACCTGACAATATCCTTGGCTGTGTTCTACATGAACTACAGAGTGAACTGGCACCTCACCTGTGTGCCCTGTTCAGTCGCAGCCTCACCTCAGGTTTTGTTCCTACCGAATGATGCAGTGCTCCAGTCATCCCTCTCTACAAAGGAAGAGTAACTATAGACTCTGGGAACTATTGCCCCATTAGCCTGACGAGTCTGATATGCAAAGCTATGGGACGCATCATCATAGACCAAATAAACAAGGATATAGGGAATCTCCAAACTCTGGATCCCACACAGTCTGTTTTTTTGAAGGATAGATCATGTCTGCTCAACTTGGTTGACTTCTTTGAGTCAGTCACCAGGGCTGTGGATGAAGGCAAGGTGGTTCATACAGCCTACCTTGATCTGGCCAACACCTTAAATACCATTCCCCACTAAGGAATCATAGAAAAACTCGCATCAACCCCTATATCACTAGGTGGGTTGCAAACTGGCTCACAGATAGAACCCACAGTGCGAAAGTAGCTGACTCCAAGTCAGACTGCCGACTAATCCCGAGTGGAGTCCCACAGGGTTCGGTCCTGTGTTCTCTCCTGTTTGGTATCTACTTCTCTGAAGTCCAGGCCAACACAAAGGGACTTTGGCTGACAAAGTTCGCAGAGAATTGCAAGTTGGAAGCTATTATTAACTCCCCAAGTGATGTTGACATCCTACAGAATGGCCTCACTGAGACCAACAACTGGTGTCAGAACCATGGCCTTAAGCTCAGTGTCAAAAAATCTGTCATTATCCCCTTTGGGAAAAACCCGGTTCCCATGAATTATCACATTGATGGTAGTCCACTGAATGCAGAAGGAATTATAAGAGATCTGGGAACACAGGTTGACAGCAACCTCTCTTTTGATCACCACATTGCCACTGTAGTCAAAAAGTCCTTTTATGTGGCACATCTCATTAAGGGTTTTGCATCCAGGAAGAAAGAGGTCATTGTCTCCTTCTACTCTTCCTCATTGGGCCAATCATCAAGTACAATGCTCCATTTGGCATGTACCTCACTAGACACCTGCAACAACTGGAGAGGCCGCAAAAGTGCCTCACAAAGAGGATCCTAGGACTTAAACACATGCCCTATATGGACAGACTCAAAAAACTTCAACTGTTCTCTGTCTCATATCGCCTACTTAGAGGCGATCTCTGCTTCACTTACAAAGCCATGTCTGACCCAGCTCTGTTAGAAATGCTACATCTAAAGAAATCCCAATCCCTCCACACCACACGCTGCAGAGACCTCAACCTCATTACCACAATCAACAGAACATACTGGAGGGACAGGTTCATAACCCATAGACTGCCCATGCTATGGAATAGACTTCCATATATGTCAAGCGGAGCACCTCGCTGACCCTCTTCAAGAGAAATCTTGATGATTGGATGGGAAATAGAAAATTTACCCCGTGGATAACTCCAGTGGCTCTACTCGACAGAGGCACTGGGAACTAAGGTCGGGTGGCACGATGCCAGGGTAATCCTAGGGCTAGGCTTGTAAAGGCCCCGGGGCCACTAGCCTAGTACACACCTATGAACCTGTTTAACAAGATATGCAGGTTTATTAGCCTTCACCAAAAAGAGAATATCACTGCTCAACTCTGGCTGTCTTTAGCCCAAAAGATTACCTCTTCTGGTAGGGACATTATTGTTCAAACCCTTTATGGAAGAAAGCTTTCCCTTTTTAGCTGAAAGACTACTTGAGAGAGATCACTTCTACAATGTAATCTAAGATCCCTCTCTACATCCACTCCTGTTAGTAATCTGAAATATGCAGACACCACATTCTCCATACTTGCTCCAAATAAAATCTGGGAAGCTATACTAGTATGTATAAAATCTAGAATTTCATTCTAAAACGTTCAAAGGGAATTTAAAACTATATAAGTAAGCACAGTGTACGTGCTTCCACACCAACACCATCACTATAACTCTTTGTAACACCACACATCCTCCTGATGCACTCACTCTCTATGTACCTACATAACTTTAATCTTTCTCTGTTTTACATCAACTTTCTTCTCTCTCCTAACCACCTGCTGCCTTACAACGCTACCTTAACATCTTCACTCTTGCCACATTCTCTTTCCTTCCAAATGTCTTTCATCTGTTTATCTCGTACTCTGTCTTCATCTGCTAATGTAGCCTCTTAATGTTTTTACTTTGCACAGTGCAATTACCTTTTGTATATGTGTAAGATTAATTAGCACAATCTGTAGACATTATAAATTCTTTATAATGTTAATAATACTGTTAATGTTTTAAATGGTATACTTGTGGTTGTAAACCCCTGGCTGAACCTGAACATTGTCCAGTGAGATCAGTGCTCTACCATGGTCAATAAATATATGCATACATAACTGAAATCACAAATAATGAGGTTAAATCAGAAGTCTGAAAACTAAGGACAGTAGAAAAAGGAGCAGATGGTTTAAACACTGTTTCTTGATAGTCCGTCCCTTAAAATATTGTACTTTTTTTACGAGTCATCATGACTGATTAGTTTTCTTACAGAAAAAAGTAAACTAATAGCTTTTACTGAATATAGGCAGTACTGCATTGAACACAAGTCAGATGTTTTTTCCATTAAGCATACTTACCAGTTAATTCTTTTCAACATGTGAAACAGGAGGTGAGTTTAAAAATGTTCATGGTGTAGCAACAACTTCCTGTGCTTTTTAACATCCACAAGTTTGCCAGTGGCCATTCTAAACTGCGTGTTTCCTGGTGGTGCTTTCAGGCATATTTAATTCCTCTTTTGGATTCTGTTTGACCCTTTCATTCTCCACCATTGTAGCCTTATGTGGACTCCACACTTGCAAGTAGGTGAAAGGCTGCTGTAGCAGTGGGTTTGGCAGCAGACCCTGACAGTACAGACTGATTCTGTTTTCCTGAGTGCAGTAATGAGGCAGCCAGGCTGCAGGCTTCAGATGCATAAACTTAGTCTTTGGAATGTGTGTTTGGATGGGGAATGAAGAGCTGTGTAAAAGAGCAGATCTGAAAGACTGTGTTGGTTCTTTTTTGTGAAACATGACCGTTAACATTCTTTGCAAATCTCAAATGCCTAGAGTATAGCTGCTCATAATCTGTCAAGAATTAGTTCTTTCACATTTAGTAGGGGGTTCTTATTTTCAGTTCACATAGCATATTTCATTTCCTGCAATGTAGCTTACATATTGATTTCATTAAGTGAGCCATTGTAGACATGGATAACTTTCAGTGGAATTTGGCTGTGCATGCCTGTTACGCACAGGAACTTATATATTAGATCACATATTTAACATGTTCCTTGTTTTCCCCTACAGGCTGTGTCTTTGTTTCCTGAAGGTATTATCAGTAATGTTGTCTAAACAAGGAATTTTCATCCTAGTTTTAAACAACTGTGTGCATAAATAAACTCATTTGTTTTGGCTTCTTATAGTTATGGTTGGAGTGTGTGTGTGTGTGTGTGTGTGTGTGTGTGTGTGTGTGTGTGTGTGTGTGTGTGTGTGTGTGTGTGTGTGCGCGTTCATTCAGTCATATGGAGGGGGGAGGGGAGGGCCCAGAGCATACAGGGTTTTCTGCAGTATTGCGTTTAACCATTTCATATAGATAATAGCTTGGTTAGAAAACAATTGTCTGTCTTAATTTCCACGCTTAGACACATCCTACTGAGCAAGTGTAACTTTTCTTTGTATCCACTGATTGACTTCTTAGTCATCTCAGATATTGGAATTGTTGCTCCCAATTAAGGTAGCAGTTCTTAAAGTTTATTGCTTGAGTTTGGATGCAATAAAGAAATGAGGGTAGGGACTTGAAAGCTTTTTTGGTAATTTGCAGATGTCTCATTCATTTTGAACATTTGTTTACTTTCTAGTGCTTACCTATTTGGCTATCTCTCCCATGAAGCTGTGAAACATCACTCACCCGTGCAGTCCTTTTTGATTTTCATTTTAGCTTATTTTATGCATTGTAGCCTTACTTAATATCCCCAAATACCTATTTTCAGAGTGACTTAAGAGTACTAGTCAGACTGAGTGACTTGCACAACGTCATAAAGTATACAGTTGAATACTGAGGGACAAGACTCAAGTACAGGCCTTCAGGGTGAAACTCATTAGCGGCTTGCATAACGTCAACTTTCTATAATCTAATTATGAGTAAGTGTATTTATTTGAAATTGCTGAAGTATGCAAATATTTACAGGCTGTTGTTTAAGTCAGGTGTCTTCCATAAAGCACATTATTAGTAGTTTTCTTATGGGTCCAGATTACAAAAGGTGCATGAAATGTTATGTAAGTAAATAGAAACTGTCAGTAATCTGTGAGCTTGGAATCTTCACAGGCCAACCAGAGAGTGATAGCAGCAAAATGCATGACCCCCCCCCCCAAAAAAAAAACAAAATGTCATTTGGTGAAAGATACCACCACCAGCATACTCTATAGAAATGTATGAAACCTGACATATGCCAAACTATGCACAAAGTTTCCTGGTATATAAGCATATATGTCATACTTCAGAAATGGTTACAGAACAGCACAGCTGCACTATGAAGAATAAAAGAGCCAAAATACATTTGTAGTGTGAGGTGTGGGAACACACAGTCAAAAGCATGATGAGTACAAGATGAGGGCAGCAGGAAAGAAGAAAAGAGTGGGTTAGTAAGCAGAGAGAAGTAAAAAAAGCATACCAGTGAGGAATGTCCAGGGGTAGATGTCAGCTGTCAAGGTAGGGAATGCAAAGTAAGATCTTGGTAGGAAGAGGCCCCATCAACAAAGGAAGGAAGGGCAAATTAGATACACTACACAAACTCAACAAGAAGTAGTCAACTTGATGCAAGTGGCTGGGAAACGAAGAAGCTGAATGTATATGCAAAGTGAATAAACAATGGTCAATAAATGAGTATGGGATAGAGCACACGGGAGAGAATATATGCATTGGCCTTGCACACAAGTAACTACTCAGGTATTTGTACCTGTTCAAAAGCACATTGTTACAGTGTGTACCTAAAACAAGACCAACAAATAGGTATAACAACAAAGCACAAATACCGAACAGTCATATAAGTCACCAGATCATGACAGATGTTGGCAGACAAAGGGCCATGTGCATTACATATTTGTGCAAGTGCACAGAGGTAAAGAAGACATGCATCCAAGGATGGGCTCACTATACACAGGAATGCAAATGCAGTCTTTTAGGATTAATGTCTGCTGACTATGTATTGTCTATAGTAGTAAGAGTTTTAAGAAGAATCTACAATGTTTCCTGCTTACAGTAACCCCCCCCCCCAAGAATGTATATCACAGCATGCCAGACAAATGTTTATTGACTTGGTTGTCATATATATTGCACAGGTGTCAAAGGACACTGAAGTTAAAGTCAGATGCTGACATGCAAGTCCCCCTTTTCAGCCTTGTCAGTACAGGCATGATGGGGAAGTGTATAAACACCTACATACCACATACAGCATACGTCTCTCCAAGCAAAGAGCAGCCAACACAGCAGCCAGGCATGGCAGTAACCTACCCCAAAACTGAGCCCTACAGCATGCATATCCATTAGACAGTTGCGTGGGAAGGGATAGGCAGCCAGTTAGTAACACAACATAGGCTTTAGTGTACTTTAGTAAGATGGACACAGGAGGAATAGTGGTTTGTACACATAAGGCAGATGTTTAATAGCAGGTCACCATACACTGGGAGCATGGGGTGCATTGCCACCAGTGCATGTAGGATTATCAACAATGTGATGACCATGCCTCTCAGACTGCGACTATAGACCTCATAAAGATCTCCACTGCAAATTTGCCCTTCCAAGTATGTGTCTTTTTTGGGGGTCTCTAAATTACTACACATAAATCACTCGCCATGGACTCTTTCCATGTCAAGGAGCTGACATATCAGTACTTCACCAGTCTCTATTCTACCAGCCCTCCCTGACCTAAGGTGGATCATCTCTAGTGATACTTGGAGAGTCAGCTCATAGCACAAACAGCCAAAATGCCAGCAGTGGAGACAGTACCTTGTAATATACTCCATTCACATGGCAGACAATGACAGTGTTTTCAGTACATCTTCCCTCAGTGCAGAACAGTCAATGTGAGAGTGTTCAATCTCGCCTTTGTTCTTACACATGGGTTCGGAGCCGATCCTCGGCTCCATGCCGGCCGACTGCAAGCTCTGCATCGAGAAGAAGCTCGAGGACATCTAATACCCACAATCCCCCTCTGCGTTTACCTCAGATCTAGTTTGCCGCTGCTGCATACGCATCGCTGGAGACTAGCTCGAGGCTTTTTTCAGATAAGATTTTATCTATTCTGGTTTAAGTTTTCAAAAAAACTTCTTTAATATCTAGTCATTTAAAGTTAGAGTACGGTGTGTGAGTGGAGTAGAATTCTCGATACCTTAGATTAGTTTAACTTAGTTAACTAACTGGTGTAGAGTTTTTCGGGGCCTACCACCCCTACTTGGATCACTTTTTGACTGAAGATTTGTTGTAGTCTTGCTTTCTTAAGCAAGTGACAATCGGACTTTCAAATACCGGATTTGACATTGTTACTGGATTGACTTACTGGACTGGACTGTCTCTTCTCTTCATTATGTCTGAGAAAATAAAATCTGGCTTCAAACGTTGTCAGTGTGGCCAAAAGATGTCGGTCACAGACAACCACAGTTCCTGTGTCTACTGTCTTGGCCCTCTCCACTTACAAGAGGACTGCTCTATTTGTCACTCTTTTAGTGGGAGGGTCATGACAGATAGGCGCAGGAAACTGATGGATAGAGGATTGTTGAAACCCTCTTTCCAGGAGGCTCTGGATGCTTCAGACCAGGCATCCAAGACTTCGAAGGGGTCGAAGGCGTCGGAGCCAAAGTCATCGGCTCCGAGCTCTTCGGTCTAGTTAGATCACCGGTTCCACAGACTTCGGGGCCGAGTGTTCAACTGTTGGCAGTTTCCGAGCCTCGAGTCTTGGAACCGGTGACGGAGCTCCCTCCACCGACTCTGCTGAGGTCGGCTCCGTCTTCGATCCCTTCGACTCGTTCTTCTAGGCCCCTTTCCGACACCGATGTGGACCGTGTGGTGCAGAAACTGATGGAGCATACGGCCCTATCCAAGCTTATCTCGGTCTCCTCTCAGTTGATGTCGAGACTTGAATGCCTGCCACTATCTCCATCTGTTCCTCCTCCGAGACCTGTCCAGTCTTCGGAGCCGGAAGAAGCTGACCTGATGATTGTGGAGCCCTCGGTGCCAGAACCGCTTTTTCTCGGTCGGCACGTTCACCTCGACTCCATCCGATCCGGTACTGGAGTCTCGGGCGAAGATCCGTCCTTGGTTCCGGGACTGAGTCTCGGACCGATGTTTCGTTCCGACGCTCCTCTCGGGCCTCGCACGGATCGACTCGGTTCCGTCCTCTGGGTCGGTGCCTTCGGCTCCTGTTTCGGGATTCTTCCCATTTCTTCGAACCGGGAGATACCTCGACTCGGGATCCGGGGCCTTCGACCTCATGAGGAAGGTGTTGTCTACCCAGACAACCACATCAGCAGGTACAGCTTCTCCTCCCCACAAAGGACCGTTATCCTCCTCTGCACCCACGGCCACGCCAAGCGCGGGCACCAGTGTCTCAGCCACCCCTGGAGGGTGCCCCTCTTCCTCGGAGGCTTCTTCGGATGCTCCCCACGAAGAAGTCCCTAGGAAAAGACTGTGTAAGAGGAGACACTTGGATTCTCCACAAGAATCCTTGACATCTGATACTGACTTAGATGAGTCAGAAGGGTCCCCTAAGTCACCTTCAGAGGATGTCTCTTTTCTGACATCTTGGAGATCTTAAAACAGAGAGGTGACTGGCAAGCCCTCCCCTTCTGAGGATGAGTCAGTTTTGCTGAAGGCATTTGGTGCCCGCCCTTCCTCCTCCTGGGTCACTCCGCCTTTGATGAGTTAATGGAATTAATTGCTCGAAGGCGTGGGAGACTCCTGACACGGTGGAACCAGTCCCTAGGAAGCCAAATAAGTACATTACGGCACCACAGGACAAAGCTTACCTCACCAAAGGAGTTCCAGTAGATGCCATGGTGGTGGCAGCGCCACGAAAAAGGAGATGTCGGAGTCTTCCTCATCTGTCCATCCGCCTAACAAAGACTCTAGGACCATGGACAGATACGGGAAGCGCATTTTCAGTTCAGCGGCTTTCTATGCTCCCTGAACTATTTGACTCATTTTACACGTTTACAGAGGGATCTAGTCAAAGAGTTGGGAGATACCTCCAGGGTACTACAGATGCCGCTGTCTCAGAGAAAGTTACAGCGCATCTCAACACCCTTACGTCCATAGTAAACTCGTCCATGAGGCTGATATCCTATGCAGCCGAAGGATCGAGTAGGGCAGCGGCTTCAGCGATTGCTCTTCGTAGGCAATCCTGGATGCGCTTATGTTCGCTTATGGAAGCCTTCAAGTCTTCCTTTACTAACGCCCCATTTGACGGAGCCACACTTTTTGGCCCTAAAGTAAAGGAGACCCTTACCCGGTGTGAACAGGAGGGAAAGACTCTGTCTGCTGTCGGAGTCCGTTTTCCACCCTTCCAGACCGTACCCCAAAGGGCAACGTGGTGGGAAAATGTGGTTTCGAAAACCCCAAGGATCTTTCCCAAACACACAGGGTGATGCCCCCTCTAGAGGCAGGGGGGGGGGCAGAGGTGGAAGACGCCGCCCTGGCGGCAGAGGGGGTCCACAAAACCAAGGTGACAGGGATAATCTCCCTGGCAAACCTTTTCAGCACTCCTGAGAGGAGGCCCGACTGTCCTGCTCTGGAGGCAGTCGGGGGTCGCTTAGCTTTATACCCTCAGGCCTGGCAAAATCTTTCTTCAGACAATTGGGTAAAAAGCGTTGTTACCAGAGGTTACAAAATCCCATTTCTATCCACACCCATTCCAAAGAGAAAACTCCCAGATGTACCACCCCATCTGCGAGACCCAGCAGCTACAGAAATTTCAAAGATGCTAGAAAAAGAGTCATCCAACCAGTCCCAGCGGACCAAATAGGATTCGAACTTACTCAAGGTTCTTTTTAGTTCCAAAGAAAACAGGGGACTGGAGGCCGATTCTGGACCTAAGCCATCTCAACACCTTTGTCAAGAAGGAAAAGTTCAATGGTCACGCTTCAATCGATCCTTCCATTCTTACGGAAGGACGACTGGATGTGCTCGATAGATCTGAAGGACGCATACTACCACATCAAAATGGCCAGGGCGTCCAGGGATCATTTGCACTTCCGGCTGGGAGCCAGTCACTATCAGTTTCGAGCCCTGCCCTTTGGTCTGACTACAGCCCCCAGGGTCTTCACCAAATGCATGGCAGTGGTAGCGCCTCATCTGAGGCCTAGGATCCCAGGTGTTTCCGTATCTGGACGACTGGTTCCTGTCTGCCACCACCAGGCGTCAACTGATACAAGCCAGGGATTACACCCTACAAATTTGTACACACCTTGGCATCTCAGTAAATTTCGAAAAATCGTTGCTACAGCCATCACAGCATATCTTATTCATAGGAGCGGAATTAGATACGTCAGTTAGTTCTAAAACTTCCTACAGAAAGAATAGTAGCACTTCAATTCAACATTTCCCTTCTACTGTCGTCCAAAAAGTCCCCAGCAAAAATTGTTCTGAAAGTTTTGGGTCTCATGGCAGCTTCCCTCATTGCGATACCATTGGGAAGACTGCACATGAGAGTGCTACAATGGCTTCTGTTTGCACAATGGTCATTCCAACAACTTCCACTGACTTACGAAATATTGATAACGAAAACATGCAAATCACACCTAATGTGGTGGTTACAGACTTGCAACCTATCCAGCGGAAGACCATTTGTGCTACCGCACCGCCAGCAACGATAACCACGGACGCTTCCCTGATAGGGTGGGGGGGCATCTTTCAGGGACAGACAGTCCAAGGCGAATGGACCAATCTGGAGTACAATCTGCACATCAATGTTCTGGAGTTGAGGGCAGTGTTTTGGCGTTGCAACACTTTGCTCCCCTTCTTCCACCAGGGTCCATTGCAGTAGAGACTGACAACATGTCCGTAGTCTGGTACATATACTATCAAGGGGTAACCAGTTCTTACCTACTATGCAGAGAGGCCATGAGAATTTGGCAATGGGCAGAGTCCACGGTCGCTTTCTGATCGCAACGCACATCCCGGGTCATCCAACGTCATAGGCCGCAGGGTGAGCAGGGCAATACCATTGCCTCACGAGTGGTCCCTCAAACAGTCAGTTCGCAGAAGGATTTTTCGCAAATGGGGCCAGCCTACCTGCGATCTGTGTCCGTCTGCAATGAATGCCAAATGCAGGAGCGACTTTGCCCTATTACCCTCCAGGGGAAGTCCCCAGGGACGCTGGTGCACGATTGGCCCCGGGTCTCCTATATGCTTTTCCTCCATTTCCCTGATTGCAAAGTTTCTACAGAAAGCAAACAACCTTCAGAGGACTATTATTCTCATTGCCCGCTCTGGCCTCGTCAAATTTGGTTCCCCTTTCTATTGCATCACCGCATTCGGGGACCTTGGATGCTGGACCCAGAGCCAGATCTACTGACTCACTCGTCAGGAGTTCCTCACCCATCTCTAGAATCTCCATCTAGCAGCTTGGCTGCTCCGCTTCCCTTTTTAGCCAGGTCGGTTCCCCTTACATCGGCGGTTCAAGATATTTTAGTAGCTTCTCATAAAGTTTCCACTACAAAGACTTACACCAGTAAGTGGAAACGTTTTGTCTTTTGGGCGGAGTCACATCATTTGGACCCTGTTAGAGCTCCGTTAAACAAGGTTTTAGAGTTCTTAACTGAACTATTTCATGAAGGAGCTTCCCCGGCTACTTTAAGAGTACAGTTAGCTGCCATTTCTAACTATCATGTGGAGGAATGTGGTGCGCCTATTATGGCTCACAGACTTTGTAAAGCCTTTTTAAAAGGTTCTTTTCATATCAGACCACCAGTCAGAAGTCCGACATCACCGTGGTATTTAAACCTGTTGCTCTCTAAATTGATGTTGCCACCCTTTGAACCAGCTTCAAGTTGCACATTGAAATTTTTGTCATGGAAAACTTTATTTCTAGTGGCCATTACATCTGCTAGACGAGTGTCTGAGCTTCAGGCCCTTTCTGTCAAACATCCTTATTTAATATTTCATTCTGACAGAGTATCCCTACGCACTAATCCATCCTTTCTCCCCAAAGTTTGTTCTTCTAGTAATATTAATCAGTCCATTGAATTACCCACCTTCTTTAAGAACCACTCTAATAAATTGGAGTATATGTTGCACAAACTGGACGTCCATAGACAACTCAGATTTTATTTGGATAGAACAAAAGATCACAGGAAATCTGATCAACTATTTGTAGCTTTTGCTGACAGCAGAAAGGGTCTTGCAGTCACGAAACGAACTCTTTCTAAGTGGCTAACAGACTGTATCACATATGTTTATGAAAACTCTGACCAAACATTATCAGCAAAACCCAGAGGACATTCTGCCAGATCAGTGTCTACATCTTTGGCTCACGCAGCTCGCTTACCTTTAGACACTATTTGTGCGGCTGCTACTTGGGCTAAACCACATACATTTATCTCTCATTACAAAGTGGACAGGGTTTCTAGGGATAGGGCAACCTTTGGTTCCACTGTGCTCAAGAACGTTCTCCCTTGAGTTCCTCAGGATCATGGAGCTAGGGACGCTACCCATGTGTAAGAACAAAGGCGAGATTGAACACTCTCACATAAAGAAGTTATGTCCTTACCATAACGTTCCATGTGGAGTGTTCATCTCGCTTGGTTATTACACTCCCACCCTTCCCACCCTTAGGAAGAACGCTCGATTTGGTGCCTGGTCTGGAGTATTCTCCTTCTGCTGTTGCAGTATTAGTGTTACTATCATACCCTTGGTATGTTTGTATATATGTACTTATGTATATAGTTGGCATGTGTGCGTGCTTTTTGTCTGGTTTGCTTGCAAACTAGATCTGAGGTAAAGGCAGAGGGGGATTGTGGGTATTAGATGTCCTCGAGCTTCTTCTCGATGCAGAGCTTGCAGTCGGCCGGCACGGAGCCGAGGATCGGCTCCGAACCCATGTGTAATAACCAAGGCGAGATGAACACTCCACATGGAACGTTATGGTAAGGACATAACTTCTTTTTAATGTCATATCTAATACCTACAGGAAACCATTAATGGCAGTATACAATATCAGTAATGTAAACTAGCATGCATGTTCCCTTATATAGCAATGTAACATACAACTGTCATGCCAGGTTGCTGTAGCATCTCAGCTAGGATGTTTACAAAGCAGTCCTACAGGACCATTGTAGATGCAACAAGTGCGTCTCACCTTCTCACTAGTCATTGGTTATCTCACACTCTAATTCTCCTTTGCTATGAGAATAGTCTGATAAAAACATCACTCTACATCATTACTTTATTAGTGTTTTTAGTAAATAATGTGAGAGGATTTGTGAAGTGGTATTTTTATTTCTCAGTGGTTTCTTTGCATTTTTGTGACAAATGTAATATCAGGAGTTTTACTGTCAGAAAGTCATCTTTCTTACTTGCTGAGCATTTAACTTTAGGCTTATGCTCATCTGTCTCACAATGACTGAACCCTTGTTTAAAGATTGTGCCGCAGCTGAGCTATTCTACTTACCCAGCTGGCATATTCACTGTTTATATTGATGTGGTGCAAAACACATTTCATGCTACTCTGTGTGTTTAAAGTTTATGCATTTTATGTGATAGACACATTGTCAAAACCTTCAGGCTTATATGGTGTCTTAAAACAATCTGCTGTTCAAGTGGTAAGAAAATCCCGTAGACATTTATATTTCTTATCTGATGTTAAATCTGAACAACCTTTAGAATATTTTGTATGGGGTTCTATAGCTAAAGAAGATTAAATCCATCCTTTATCATTTTTTCTCCTTCTGCTGTGGCTCCTGTAACTACAGCAGAATATATCTTTAGGACATGTCAAGGACCTTCTTGACCGTAGATTGTTTTTAAAGTATAGTACAGTCTGTTAACATTCTTACACACTAGTAATTGTCAAGTGTACTACCCCAGAAGTTTCTATTATTCTTCATTCTCATCCTGTTAATTTTCAAGCCAGATGCACTCTTTTTTTTCCTTCACTTTCCAGTTTTGATTTGGTTGATTGTGATACGATGGCTGATGTAATTGTTAAAACACAAGGAAGATCAGAAGCTGCATGCCGTTCCTTTTTGAAGTGTGGTGCCAAAGGGGATTCATTTTTTTCCCTTCTCTCTGCAGCAAATGTCTGTAGCATCTATGGCTCCACATTGGTCTCAAGTTTAGTTATCTGTTTTCAGCCCAACAGTTGTTGACATCAAGCACACTTTCTGTTGCCATATGTTCGGGTATCAACTATACCAATAGTAGCAGTGCTCATTCAGGCATGGATATTTTCAATGCTGCCTTTTCAGCATCTCTTGCTTTGGCATATGCCAGCATCAGGGTTTATATTAGGATTTATGGAACCAGACCTCTGAGTTTCATTTTGTGCAGTAACCCCAAAACCAGTTGCTGTGGTGCTGTTCCAGTCTGATACAGCATCTATTGTTCAGCCTCAAACCCTCCCTAATAAGGTGTTTTAAAGTTATTAAAAGACCCTTACTTCTAAGAATCTGAACAGTGGCAGACCCACCAGTTATCCTTCCCCTTACCAGTGATTATTCAGAGGTCCTAATTTCTAGTATCCTCTGTTAAAGAATTTTAGAGTCTTCTGATTCTAAGCCTCCTTGTAAAAGCCAAAGAAGACTTTAATGGAAAATAAACATATAAAATCACCCTCTGATTCCCCCCAGCAGAGGGCCTAGACAAGAAAAAAAAAAAAAAAGATATCAACTCTCTTCCTTCTCATGGAAAAGGCTTCCAGATTTGAGGAGTATTTACAGCCGGTGCTGCAGTAGAGGGTTGGTCTTACTCTATCACATTTCCCCAGAAAAGGTTTTAGTGGACTTGCTGTTTCACCACATGATTCTTCTGGATGGTTCAGTCTTTGTGGACATAATAAAGAATAGTACATAAGTTGCATGGGAAAGCATGACATAGTGGTCTCCATATCAGTGAAGACAGATGGGGTTTTCTGTCCCCCATAGGATCATAGGCTCATAGGAGGTTACTAGGCTAATGGCCTTAGGGCCCTTACAAGCCTAACCAAGTTCAACCTGTGTTCCCAAGGGTTTCTGGTTCAAGCAGACATTAAAAATCAGCACCTATTGCCCCTGTCCAAGAAGGACATAGGTGGAACCCCTGGGGTTAATGACGCTTAAATAAGACCAACGAGGGGCTTTGTTTAACATGAATAGGAAGCTTGTTCCAAAAGTGGGGCAACCTCTGTGAGATAAATCTCCCCATCAAGTTCTGTTGATATCGCATACCAGGTTAAGGTCCTTTGAGCAAGTGACCTGTGTGCTGTTTGACTTATGAACTTGCAGCATTTCTATTAAAGCTGGGTCAGTGATTGCTCAGTATGCAAGGCACAAGATCGCCTCTGAGCAGTCTGTACAACACAGTGTAAAGTGGCAATGATTATAATCAGTCCACATAAGACAGATCTTGATAACCTTGAATTTTCTTTATAAGGAACCTTTGTGGTCTCTCCAATTGATGCAGGTGTTTGGAAAGTAACATACCAAAGGTAGAGTTGTACTCTATTATTGGCCTGATGAGGGAAGAGTACAGGGGGGGTTATAACCTCTTTTTTTTCTAGAGGCAATGCCCCTACTTATGACATGAGCAATATAAAATATCCTTCTTACCATTGTGGAGACATGGCGATCAAAGTTGAGGTTACTGTCAACCTGTGTGTCTAGATCTCTGACCACTGACTGTGTGCTTAGGGTATTGCTATTGCTGTGGTAATTTGCAGGAACATCACCCTTGCTGAAGGGGATGATGATGCATTTTTTTTGCATTAAGTTCAAGACCATGACTTTGGTACCAGTCATTAGTCTGCATAAATATTGAGTTTGGTCAGAGACTCACAATCTAGATAGCACAGATTCTGCAGCAACCCAATACAAGGCTTTTATTCCTTGGATCTCAGCTACCACCATGGAAGTCCAGACCAGTGTGGACAAATTTGGGAAGTGTATATTCACATGTTGCACACTAATCTCTACAGGTAATTAACTTGTTTTACACACAATGTACATTTTTAAAGGGATCTGGCCAATGAAGTGCAGTATGCTGTAGTGGAGTTAATGGATAGTCCACTTAAAGACATATAAAAGGTCTAGATATCTACCTGTACAAACATGATCATCCTCAACTTACACATCATTTGCAGTGCAGCAGAAACTGCATGCAGTTAGAGGTGAAGAAATATGATATTATGGTACTTCTATCATTTGGAATTCTTAAGACCAGTTCTTCAGCTGCAAGCAATTGGTAATCCTCTCTGTTAAACAGTTTATTCAGATATTGTGGAGCAGTACAAATGCGAATTTTATCTTTTTTTAAAAACAGTAACCATACTACTCTGATATTCTTTTGGCTTGTAACTATTTTCCAGTGATACCTAACTTCCATTTGAGTTCAAGTTCTTCCAAAGTTTTACTGATACCTTCTTTGGAGTATGACTCACTGGCACAACCTTATGATTTATTATTATTTATTTATGATTTATGTGATAGTCTCCTACCATATATCTAAATATGTAAACAAATTAGCATTGCTACACAGGATATCGACTCCTGCAGCTTTGAAAATTATCTGAGAATTTCTGTGACTGTATGCGTTCACAAGTATCACATAGTTTTAACCTCTGAATTTATTTTACAGTTCCAATCTTCTAACAAGCCATACAACTCAAAATAGTTGGAGAATTTATTCATTTAAGTAATGAAATCTGAAAAAAAGTCTTGTATTTCTTTATTTTTAAATGACATTAACAGTTTTTGACCCGATGGTGACAATTTGTGATTAGAATATGTTACCAGTGTGCACAGAGTGGTGATATGGCCGCAGTGGTGCAGCGGTTAGCATTGTCGCCTCACAACAAGAGGTTCTCCTGTTCAATTCTCAGCTGGAGTGCCTTCTGTGTAGAGTCTGCATGTCCTGCCCGCGGTCGAGTGACACTAAAGGCATGCAGGTAGGTGTGAGTGTGAATGGGCGTGCCTTCTTTGAAGGTTGGGCATCGGGCTGGCAACTTGGCACTGTAAAAATCCACTGCCAATCATGAGCGGACTGGAGTTCCACTGTGGCGGCGACCCCTAACCGGGAAAAGCCGAAAGACCAGTGTACACAGAGTTATCACTTCTGTATTTTTGCTTCCAGTTTTTGAAAGGTATTTTCAGACAAATTGTTACACACTGCTTCTCTTTAAATTTAACACCATCTCCATTCATTCTTAGTATTTCTTTCAGTATAATCTGACTTACATTCTTGTTCCAGTGCTTATCTTTTCAGATTTCATTGTATCAATTCTTTTTAACAGTTTATTTTTATACTGCTGCATAACAACATGCGAATTAGTATGAATACATATGTTTTTGCTTTTGTATGTTTTAGAAAAATTCTGTTTTTGTAGCACAAATTTCACAGAATTGATTAAATCAAGACACCATTTCCTTTCATGCCACAACAGTTGTAGGTCTGAATTAAAATTGCGTAATGTTTTCCCTGGCCTGTCTTTTTCATATCCATATTTAGATTCATAGGTAGGTACTAAGCTATCTGCTCGAAGGCATTTATAAGCCTTGCCGGAATGTGTTGGCTTTCACCACCCCTTAGATTAGTTCCCTGTGCCTCTATCCAGCAGAGCCATTGAAGTGATCCCCAGGGTAAACTTTCTGTTTCCCATCCACTCATCAAGGTTTCTCTTGAAGAGGGTTGGCGAGGAGCTCTGCCTAATGTAGATTGGAATCTTGTTCCAGAGCATGGGAAGTCTCTGGGACAGGAATCTATCCCTCCAGCACGTCCTATTTATTGTTGTGGTGAGGTTCAGATCCCTCTAGTGTGTGGTTTGAGGGGATATGGTTTTCTTTAGGTGGAGCATGTTCATCAGTTCTGGGTTGGGCATGGCCTTGTATGTCAGGCAGAGATCACCTCTGAGTAAGCGGTATGCAACCGAGTACAGTTGGAGTTTCTTCAGTCGAGCTGCTTAGGGCATCTGTTTGAGGCCAGTGATCTTCTTGATGAGGTACTTCTGTGGTCTTTCCAGCTGTTGCAGGTGTCTTGTAATGTATATCCCAAATGAGGTGTTGTACTCTATGATGGGTCTGATGAGTGATGCGTAGAGGGGCACAATGACCTCTTTTGATCTGGATGCAAACCTTTTTGTGATAAGATGGGCCACATAGAAGGATTTTCTAACCACTTTGACAATGTGATTATCAAAGGAGAGGTTACTATCTGCTTGGGTCCCCAGATTCCTTATTACGTCTTCCGTATTTAGGGGGCTACCTCCTATGTGGTAGTTTGTGGGTACTTTGTTTTTTCCAAAGGGGACGACTATGCACTTTTTGGCATTTAGCTTGAGGCCATGGTTTTGACACCAGGTATCTGTCTCAGTGAAACTCTTTTGGAGGATGTCTGTGTCAGCCGGAGAGTCAATTATAGCCCCTAGTTTGCAGTCGTCTGTGAACTTGGTCAGCCATAGTCCTCCTGTGCTTGCCTGTACCTCTTAGAAGTATATGCTAAACAGGAGGGGTCCTAGGACTGAGCCACGGGGAATGCCACTTGTAACCAGTTTAGAGTCCGACCTAGCTCCCGCAACTCTTACCATGTGGGTTCTGTCCGTGAGCCAATTGGCAACCCATCTCATGACATAGGGGTTTATGTTCAGACTGGTGAGCTTGTCTATAATACCTGAATGGGGAATGGTGTCAAAGGCCTTTGCGAGGTCTAGGTAGGCTGTGTGGACCACCTTTCCCTCGTCTATAGCCTTGGTAACTATCTCAAAGAAGTCCACCAGGTTTAGGAGGCATGATCTGCCCTTAACAAAGCCGAACTTGGCAGGGTCCAGTGTTTTCAGGTTCCCAATGTTTCTGTTAATGAGGTCCATGAAAATGCGCAAGACCAAGCTAGTCAGACTTATAGGGTGATAGTGACCAGAGTCTTTTGTGGCTCCACCTTTGTGGAGCGGAATAACTGTTGCTGTGTGCCACTCTAAGGGCACGTAGCCTGTGGAGAGGCTGAATTTGAACAGTGTGTTTAGGTGAGGGGTTAGTTCATCTTTGAGCTTGTGTAGGACGCAGCCTGGGACACCGTCCGGTCCCATTGATGCTGTGTTTTTGGCTTTGGAGAGGGCTGTTTTAACCTGAGTGTCTGTGATTTCAGGGGCACTACATTCTTCTGGTATGGTTATGGGTCCTTTTGGGGGTGAGAGGGGGGGGTGAAGTTTGCACTGAACCTGTCTGCCAGGATGGTGGCGATATTGGTCAGTTCAGTGTATTTTGTGCCATTCTGCACCAACTCCGAGCAGATCTGAGAATTGACACTTAGATTCCTGACATAGCTAAAGAATGCCTTGTGGTTATCTTTGGAGTCCTTGGCATTTTTTCTTTCGAAGCTAGCCTTGGATGATTTTTTGAGGGATCGTAGTTTCTTGCTGATACTGATCAGGGATGTCTTCCCTTCTTGGGATTTTACTCTTTTCTGTACTAGTTTCCTCCTCCTATTGTATAGCTTGTTTATGGCAGGGGTCCGCTAGACTGGTTTCCTTTTTTAGAAGGAGTGAGTCTTGGTTTTGCTTGGGATAGCACGATCCATGCATTCTTGTAGGTGTTCATAGAGTACATTAGTAAAGGATTTCGCAACTTGGACAGCATTATGCTTTAGCATGGGGGCTTTGAAACTTTCCATCTCGGTTTTAAGTAATGTGAAGTTTGCTTTTCAAAAGTTTTTCACGGTGGTTTCTTTTACCGAGGGTGGGGGCAAAATGTGGATATCTAGAGTGATTAGTTTATGGTCAGATCTAACCAGTGAAGGGTTAACCTCTGGTGTGGAACACCAGTCGCTCATGTTGGTGATGACCAGGTCCAATATGTTTTCACCTCTAGTAGGGGTGTTGACCAATTGATCCAGGGCGTTTGAGTTTATAAATTCTAGGAAATGTTGGGCAAGGGAGTTAGTACTTGAGTATTTCTCCCAGTTAATGTTTGGGTAATTGAAATCAACCAATATCAGGGTGTGTGGTAGGACTTTTATATTTCCCACTGTTTCCAGAAATGTGGAATGGGGGGGGTTCCTGGGACATGGTGGGTGATCTGTAGCAAACTACAATTTGAATTGCAGTTTTGCCCGTTGTTAGTTGCACATGGATGATCTCTGAAACATCATGCTGTGCCACTAACCTAGAGGTGTGGGTATCCTTGATGAATATGGATACGCCCCCGCCTTTTGTATTTCAGTCCGGGTTTTGTGGCTGAAATGTATGGTATGAGTTGTAGTCTGGTAGTGCTGGTGTGCTCTCTGGAGCCTTAAACCAGTTTCTGTTATTGCACATATATCGATTTTCTCCATACTGAGGAGTGCCTTGAGTGCATGCATTTTGAGGTTTAGACTTCTGGCATTAAGTAGCTTTACCCTCAGTTTTTTTTACTTGTGATATTTATAGCAATGGGTTTGTCTTTTGAGCCTTGCCTAAAAAAGGCACTATGGGGGTGGCAAGAGCCTTAGCTAGTATTCAAAAGCCTAAGGGTGACAGGTGCAAGTCGTCTCTAGCGAAGCAGCGTGGCTTGTCGAGCATGTCATCCCTGGCTGACAGACACTAGATCCCCTTTGAATGACACCAGAAGCTTAGCCAATTGTTGAAATTGATAATTTTTTCTTTATACCATGGTATCATTCTTGGTGAAGGCAGGATGTTGGTCAGGGTTATACCGGCCTGGGCTACATGATCAGAGAGCTCCTCCATGTCTCTTTTCATGTAGTCCAGGGAGGTACGGCTCAGGTTATTGAAAGAAATTTGAACATGTCTTTATTCAGAGGCTTTGCTGGTGACTCATTTAGTGTCCTGAGCTTGATATGGCATGCCTCAATATTATTAAGGAGCCAATAAAAAAAAATGTCTGTGATCTGCTTGCTGGTGTTCCTGAAATGCACGAGCCAACCAGCCAATCAAGTGCTGTTTGGCATCACACCACTGTCACTCCTCAGCTGAAGAAGAATAAAAAAAGAAAGAAAGAAATTCCATTACATTTCTTTGAATGTACATTTGACTGAAAAGCCATTTCATTGAAAACATTCTGAACAACACGTATAACACAAAAAATGCCCCCCCCCCTGCGTTATATATTCTAACCCCAAGATCACACACCCATGTAGAAGAGAGAAAACCAGACACAATGAATTAGTGCCATTACACAAACACCTAAAAATCTTGGGGTTCATCCTGATGGTGGGCATTACCAATCCACACAAAATTTTCTAAATCACTACCCTAACAATCCCCATACTTCAAAATGACACTATAAATACCATCTCTAGACTTCCATAGTTTTCTTCTAAGTGGCCTTTCAGTCAGAAGGCTTTTCAGTCAAATGTAGTTTAAATCATTACTTTTCTAACCATATAGTTTTCGGTCAAATGTACCTTTGACGAAACATACTGCAACCATGTGTGTGTGTCTGTTTATGTATTGCAAGTCCAAGGAGACACTAGAGGCAGGACTTGTATAAACCACAGGTTTATGCAGCAATTCATATAATTCTTTGTTAATGCCTTACCAGTATCGGTCAACTAGAACATTAATATGGCAGCCTTGTGCATATTATAAGTTCCTGTTCTCTCCAATGTAATTATCAAGTTAGCTTTTAAAAATGTTCAAGGTTTTTGATTCCCTAATCCATAGGGGAAGAATGTTCCACAATAATGGTATATTTTGCGTAATAAAAATATCACACTTTTATTTCTGTTAATTTTTGTTCTGAACAAAATTTCCCTTTTTCTCATTCCTACAGTTTGATTTTTTTAATGAAAGATAGACAGATCTTCCCCTTAACCCTTCTTCTCGTGGAAGCCCTTACTGCTAGGCACAATTTACTTCTTACTAACATGTAAAAGATGCTGCAAAGATTTAGACATTTTAATCTTTCTTCATAATTTAACTTTTCATAAATGTATTTCTTTTAGTATATATTCTTTGTATTAGTTTAATAATTATAATATATGCCACTGATTTTCTGCTGAATAGTTGCATACTGGAGCTGTTTGGTTAGCTTTTGCACACCCTACATCAGCTTTATTACAAGCTGAGTACAGACTTGCAGTATTATAAGATAGTACTCAATTTTATTTTTTTTTCATTGAATATTGTGTTAAAAATAGTACTGCATTTATCTGCCTATTTGTTTACTGAAAATTGGAAGCTCTCTGTCTCTCCCTGTATGCAGTTAGGTTTCCCCACCCACTCACCCTGTTCTTGTTGTGATATTAATCTTGGTGTATTGGAATTGACCGCCCCTCCTGTAAATTTGTGTTTTAAAACTCCTCCTGGGCCCTTTTCATTTGCTCACTCAACCGAGTACAGTGATATCATATTTTGATTTCAGACACTCCTACCATTCCCATCTGTTCAGCCCTATCCCAGATCTATCCTAGTCTAGACTCATTAGCTCATCCTGCCTAATACAGAGAGAACATTTGAGTAGGCATACCCACTTAGGCCCTGAACTTGTCCGATTGAAGACTGCTGGAACAGGGCTCAGCTCTGAGGTTTTTTACCGGTTAATTGGGTAATTTGTTCAAATCAGTTTGCTTGTTTTCTATTGTTATATATAAAAAAAAACCTTGCACTTTATCTGCTTTTACTGTATTTGTGTTTCTTCCTACTTTATTACCTTATTTTGCTTTTGCCTCGTCTTAAAGTACTCAATTGTGTTTATTCTGCTGCATTTATTACTGCTTGGTAGTAACCTGATTAAATTGTAACTGTTATTCGAAGTCTTTTGGTTGTTGTACTTGGGCTTCAGACCAGTTGTTTTACATTAAGAAGGTTTGTGGTTTGCACTGTTGTGGCAGGACAGGTAGCTTGCATCCTTCTAAGTTGGGAATTGCTGATTGAAGGCTCAGTGTCTGTTATTCTAAAAGTGTATTAGTTCTGGTTTAAGAACTTGGGCTCCAGACTAGTTATTTTACATTAAGAAGGTTTGTGGTCTGCACTCTTGTGGGAGGAGAGGCTAGATTCTACCCTTTTGAGCTGGGAATTTCTGGTTAAAGGCTTACTGTGCCTGCTCATTTGAACAGTTTTTCTGATATTGGTGCACCTTGTCTGCTGTAACATAGACTAGATTCAGGCCTGCTGAATCTAGCTTTGTTTGTATAACTTGAGCACTAATCCAGGCCATCTTTTTTGGAGAAGGTTCCCCTGCACCCTCATGGCAGGAGTGTGCGGTTAGAACTTGTCAGATTGAAGACTGCTGGAACAGGGCTCAGTTTTGAGTTTTTTATTGGTTAATTTGGTAATTTGTTTAAATCAGTTTGCTCGTTTTCTATTGTTATATATAAAAAACTGCACTTTATTCATCTGCTTTTACTGTAATTGTGTTTCTTCCCACTTTATTACCTTATTTTGCTTGTGTTTCTTAAAAGTACTCAATTGTGTTCTTCTGCTGCAGTTATTACTGCTTGGTAGTAGCCTGATTAAATTGTAACTGTTATTCTAAGCCTTTTGGTTTAAGCAGTTGGGCTTCAAACCAGTTGTTTTACATTAAGAAAGGCTTGTTGTGCCTACTTATTTGATCTGTTTCTTTCTGAAATTTGTGCGCCTTTTTTGCTGTAGCCCAGAAGTTAGTAGTTTATTGGCCATTTTGAGCTAATTTCTATCTCTTTCATTTCCCTGCTATAAAAACCAGATTTGCACTTTTTTGCGCACCGGGCAGTGCCAGTTAGTTAGGTTTAAACTATTCCCGGCTCCACGAAGTCTGCTCTTCAATTTTTCCCATGGAACTAGACAAACTTTCAACTTAAGCACTCAAACTATTAATTTCACAGCCCAGCACTTGCTCAAAACTCATAGCAAGCACTAATTAACCTTAGCACTAGACCCCCTATACTGTCCAGAAGGACAAGGCTCTCTATTCGTCCCTACCAGCTAATCAGTAAAACAGCTCACTTTACCTATTCAGGCATGTCCAAAGGACAGTTTCAGGTGTACTCTCCAGTCCAACTGGTGAATCTGTGCATTTTGAGGCAATGTTACAACTGCCTCATGTACACAGACACCCCTCTTGTCCTACCAGCAAACACTAATATATGCAAGAGATGTAATTATACAACCAAACTGGAGGCAAAGCTCTCTCAACCCAAGACTGGAACTGACAGTCAACAGGAGAAAGAAAATACTTGCAACACACCACCAGTCTCACATAGACCTATTAAACCAACACTGGCAAATAACACACATAATTACACGAACACTTACTCAGAGGCTCTAAATAAAAATCTGCAAAAGCAACAGAGACCTCCAAAGCACACACCCAAGCAACCTCCACACCCCATCACAAAGCATGAAACACATACTTCACATAATCAGTGTGCCATGCAATCACAGCCCTTAAGGCTGCTGCAGTTATTACTACTTGGTAGTAGCCTGATTAAATTGTAACTGTTATTCTAAGTCTTTTGGTTGTTGTACTTGGGCTTCAGACCAGTTGTTTTACATTAAGAAGGTTTGTGGTTTGCACTGTTGTGGCAGGACAGGTAGCTTGCATCCTTCTAAGTTGGGAATTGCTGATTGAAGGCTCAGTGTCTGTTATTCTAAAAGTGTATTAGTTCTGGTTTAAGCACTTGGGCTCCAGACCAGTTATTTTACATTAAGAAGGTTTGTGGTCTGCACTCTTGTGGGAGGAGAGGCTAGATTCTACCCTTTTGAGCTGGGAATTTCTGGTTAAAGGCTTACTGTGCCTGCTCATTTGAACTGTTTTTCTGATATTGGTGCACCTTGTCTGCTGTAACATAGACTAGATTCAGGCCTGCTGAATCTAGCTTTGTTTGTATAACTTGAGCACTAATCCAGGCCATCTTTTTTGGAGAAGGTTCCCCTGCACCCTCATGGCAGGAGTGTGCAGTTAGAACTTGTCAGATTGAAGACTGCTGGAACAGGGCTCAGTTTTGAGTTTTTTATTGGTTAATTTGGTAATTTGTTTAAATCAGTTTGCTCATTTTCAATTGTTATATAAAAAACTGCACTTTATTCATCTGCTTTTACTGTAATTGTGTTTCTTCCCACTTTATTACCTTATTTTGCTTGTGTTTCTTAAAAGTACTCAATTGTGTTCTTCTGCTGCAGTTATTACTGCTTGGTAGTAGCCTGATTAAATTGTAACTGTTATTCTAAGCCTTTTGGTTTAAGCAGTTGGGCTTCAAACCAGTTGTTTTACATTAAGAAAGGCTTGTTGTGCCTACTTATTTGATCTGTTTCTTTCTGAAATTTGTGCGCCTTTTTTGCTGTAGCCCAGAAGTTAGTAGTTTATTGGCCATTTTGAGCTAATTTCTATCTCTTTCATTTCCCTGCTATAAAAACCAGATTTGCACTTTTTTGCGCACCGGGCAGTGCCAGTTAGTTAGGTTTAAACTATTCCTGGCTCCACGAAGTCTGCTCTTCAATTTTTCCCATGGAACTAGACAAACATTCAACTTAAGCACTCAAACTATTAATTTCACAGCCCAGCACTTGCTCAAAACTCATAGCAAGCACTAATTAACCTTAGCACTAGACCCCCTATACTGTCCAGAAGGACAAGGCTCTCTATTCGTCCCTACCAGCTAATCAGTAAAACAGCTCACTTTACCTATTCAGGCATGTCCAAAGGACAGTTTCAGGTGTACTCTCCAGTCCAACTGGTGAATCTGTGCATTTTGAGGCAATGTTACAACTGCCTCATGTACACAGACACCCCTCTTGTCCTACCACCAAACACTAATATATGCAAGAGATGTAATTATACAGCCAAACTGGAGGCAAAGCTCTCTCAACCCAAGACTGGAACTGACAGTCAACAGGAGAAAGAAAATACTTGCAACACACCACCAGTCTCACATAGACCTATTAAACCAACACCGGCAAATAACACACATAATTACACGAAAACTTACTCAGAGGCTCTAAATAAAAATCTGCAAAAGCAACAGAGACCTCCAAAGCACACACCCAAGCAACCTCCACACCCCATTGCAAAGCATGAAACACATACTTCACATAATCAGTGTGCCATGCAATCATAGCCCTTAAGGCAAAGTAATATACCCAACACACTAGTAATAGGCGACTCTATAGTCAGACACACTGATGTCCCACTAACTAGGCTGGACAAGGAGAAGGTTACAGTTAGCTCCCTGTCGGGCGCCAGCATCCGTCACATAACACAAGTACTCAGGTCACTCCAGAACAAGTAAATACAACTCTGTCATTGTCCATGTTGGTGTGAATGACCTGAGATGTATCTCCCTGGACTACATGAAAAGAGACATGGAAGAGCTCTCTGATCACGTAGCCCAGGCCAGTATGACCCTGATCCTGAGTAGCATCTTGCCCTCACCAGGAATGATGCCACAGTATAAAGAAAAAATGATCAATTTCAACAATTGGCTAAGTTCCTGGTGTCATTCAAAGGGGATCCAGTATCTGTCCACCTGGGATGACATGCTTGATAAGCCAAGATGCTTTGCAAGAGATGGCTTGCACCTGTCACTCTTAGGCTTTCGAATACTGGCCAAGGCTTTTGCCGCCCCCAGAGTGCCTTTTTTAGACAAGGCTCAAAAGACAAACCCACCACTGTAAATAGCACAAGTAACCAAAAACTGTGAGGGTAATGCTTCTCAACGCCAGAAGTCTAAACCTCAAAATGAATGCACTCGAGGCACTCCTCAGTATGGAGAACATCGATATCTGTGCAGTAACGGAAACCTGGTTTAAGGCTCCAGAGAGCACCCCAGCACTACCAGGCTATAACTTATACCATACATTTCGGCCACATAACCCGGACCGAAACACAAAAGGTGTGGGTGTATCCATATTCATCAAGGATAGCCACGCCTCCAGGTTAGTGGCACAGTACAATGCCTCAGAAGTCATCCATGTGCAACTAACAATGAGCAAAACTGCTATTCAGATTGTAGCTTGCTACAGTTCACCCACCATGACCAGGACCCCCACTCCGCATTTCTGGAGACACTGTAAAATATGAAGGTCCTACCAAATGCCCTAATACTGGGTGATTTCAATTGCCCAAACATTAACTGGGAGAACTACTCAAGTACTTACTCCCTTGCCCAACGCTTCCTAGAATTTATAAACTCGAACACCCTGGATCAACTGGTCAACACCCCCACCAGAGGTGACAACATATTGGATCTGGTCATCACCAACATAGGCGACCGGTGTTCTACACCGGAGGTCAAACCCTCGCTGCTTAGATCAGACCATATACTAATCACTCTGGATATCCACTTTCCTCCCCACCCCCAATCAAGGAAACCACCGTGAAAAACTTTTCAAAAGCAAACTTCACGTTACTTAAGACCGAGATGGAAAGGTTCACAGCCCCCATGCTAAAGGACAACGCTGTCCAAGCTTCTGAATCCCTTACAAAGGCACTCTGAGCACCTGCAAGAATGCATGGATTGTGCTATCCCAAGCAAAACCAAGACTCACTCCTCCAAGAAAAGGAAACCATTCTGGTGGACCCCTGCCATAAACACGCTGTACAATAAAAGGAGGAAACTAGTGCAGAAAAGAGTAAAATCCCAAGAAGGAAAGACATCCCTGATTAGTATCAGCAAGAAACTGCGATCCCTCATAAAATCATCCAAGGCTAGCTTCGAAGAAAAATTGCCAATGACTCCAAAGATAACCACAAAGCATTCTTTAGCTATGTCAAGAACCAAGTAGAAACTCTCAGATCTGCTCTGAGTTAGTGCAGAATGGCACAAAATACACTGAACTGGCTCTTATTGCCAACGTTCTGGCAGACAGGTTTGTGCAAACATCACCCCCCTCTCACCCCCTAAAGGGCCCATAACCATACCAGAAGAATGTAGTGTCCCAGCAATCACTGACACAAAGGTTAAAACAGCCCTATCCAAAGCCAAAAATACAGTTTCAGTGGGATCAGATGGTGTCCCAGGCTGTGTCTTACATGAGCTCCAAAATGAACTAACCCCTCACCTAAACACACTGTTCAAACTCAGCCTCTCTACAGGCTACATACCCACAGAGTGGCGCACAGCAACAGTTATCCCGCTTCACAAAGGTGGAGCCACAATGGACCCCAGGACCTATCGCCCTATAAGTCTGACTAGCCTGGTCTGCAAGGTTATGGAGAGCATCATCATGGAATTCATTAACAGAGACATTGGTAACCTTCAAAAATTGGTCCCTACCCAGTTTGGCTTTGTTAAGGGCAGATCATGCCTCCTAAACTTGGTGGACTTCTTTGAGACCATTACCAAGGATTTAGACGAGGGAAAGGAGGTCCACACAGCCTACCCTAGACCTCGCAAAGGCTTTTGACACCATTCCCCATTCTGGTATTATAGACAAGCTCACCAGCCTGAACATAAACCCCTACATCAAGAGATGGGATGCCAGTTGGCTCACGGATAGAGCCCACACGGTGAGAGTTGCAGGCTCTAGGTCCGACTCTAAACCAGTTACAAGTGGCGTCCCACAGGGCTCAGTCCTGGGACCCCTCCTCTTCAGTATATACTTCTCAGAGGTACAGGCAAGCACAGGAGGGCTATGGCTGACCAAGTTCACAGACGACTGCAAACTGGGGGCCATAATTGACTCTTCAGTTCATACAGACATCCTCCAGAAGGGTCTCACTGAGACAGATACCTGGTGTCAAAATCATGGCCTCAAGCTAAATGCCAAAAGGTGCATAGTCATCCCCTTTGGAAAAAAGAAAGTACCCGCGAACTACCACATACGTGGTAGTCCCCTAAATACAGAAAATGTAATAAGGGATCTGGGGACCCAAGTAGATAGTCATCTCTCCTTTGATAATTATATTGCCAAGGTGGTTAGAAAATCCTATGTGGCCCACCTAATCACAAAAGAGTTTGCATCTAGAACAAAAGAGGTTATTGTGCCCCTCTACTCATCACTCATCAGACCCATCATAGAGTATAACGCCCCATTTGGGATGTACCTTACAAGACACCTGTAACACCTAGAAAGACCACAGAAGTACCTCACCAAGGGGATTACTGGCCTCAAACATATGCCGTATGCAGCCCGACTGAAGAAACTTCAGCTGTACTCTATTGCATACCGCTTACTCAGAGGTGATCTTTGACTGACATACAAGGCCATGTCCAACCCAGAATTGATGGACATGCTCCACATAAAAAAAAAAACAAATCCTCGAGAGCCACACGCTCTAGAGATCTAAACCTCACCCCAACATTCCACAGGATTCCAATCTACATTAGGCAGAGCCCCTCACTAACACTCTTCAAGAGAAATCTTGACGAGTGGATAGGAAACAGAAAATTTACCACAGGGATCACTGCAGTGCCTCTGCTGGACAGAGGCACAGGGAACTAATGGCTCTGCTGGACTGAAGCACATGGAACTAATCTAAGGGGGTGGCAAAAGCCAACACATTCTGGCTAGGCTTACATATGCCCTCGGGCAGATAGCCTAGTACTTACCTATGAACCTATGATAGTGTCAGTATAGTTGACTTAAAAGAAAGTAATAGCCTACTTGACTTTCAGGTTGAAACAAAATAAACACAGTACCTTTAGTTACTTGGTATTCAGTCCACACAACCCTTTCAGGTTACAGGCTTTTTTTTTCTTTAATTTTCGTTTTTTAGAAAAAGAAAGACCAAGGCTGCAGACCTTTCACTGGCCCAGTTTCCAGCACCACAAAAAACAGGAATTTCTACAAGGTATATCCACAGATTAGCCTTGACTGAGCTCACACTCAGCACTTCAAGAATCTGCTTTCAGATGTTCCTTCAGGGGATAAACTAACTTCCTAGTTTGCTGCTTTCAGGTAAGCTCCTTATGTAAAACCCTGATGGTCAGTCAGAACCTTGTCATTTAACTAACCGCTTTAAGAATATTTCCTCAGTCCCTACTTCATTAATTTTAAAGGCGTGTTGCATACTTTCCAGTGATGTGTGTTATGATTTAACACTCCCAGCACAAACCAGCAGTTTTGTAATCATAATAATGGTTAGCAAGCCCTGGACAACCCATTAGCATTTCTGTAGGCTAGGCCGGACCTTTGGGACACTGTATACTGAAACAGATGGAGGGATAGGGCCCACTGGTTCTACTTTGTACTTTAATTCATTTGCCTGCTTAACCATTGCAAAGGGACATGATCTGTTAGTTGAAAGTGCTTGCTTAGCAAATAGTATTTCAAGACGAAAAAAAAACATGTTATTGTTGGACACCCTCTTTCAGTAGCTGACTGTCTCCCTTCTGCATTGCTCAGCTTCCTACTGATATAGCACATGGGTTGCTACTCACCTTAAATGTCTTAGGATAGCACTGCCCCCAAACCTACCTTTGACATGTTGGTTTGTAAGGTAAACTCTTAAGAAATTCAGGAGATTTTAACACAGGTTCAGAACACACGATCCTTTTGTTCATTAAATGCTCTATCTGCCTCAAAAGGTCATTGCATCTCAACAAGAACTATCCTTCTATTGAGATCTATCACAAAATTAGGTGAGAAAGTTCTGTAATAGCAGATTGTCCAAAAAGCCTTAACTCGTCCTTTAGGAAAGGGTACAGGACAGTTTTTATATCCTCTACTTTCTTTCTAGTTGTTCTGTAACAGCCCATCTTCTTGTATGCACCATGTACTTGGCTTCCATCATAACAAGTTTATTTTTTGTTGTCATTTACAATGAAGCCTGCCAGTCTTATGGCTTCTAATATAGTCTGCAGTTTAGATCAGTGAGGTTCAGTCTTCTAACTAAATGGCCACTTCATCCAGTAGTGCCGCAGCATATCATGAAGGGGACTCTCTGTAGGCAGATTATAAGATGGTAACATTGTACTGAAATAGACCATCAGGGGTTACAGAAGCATTTTATTTTCCTCTGGCCGGGGGTTTGATGATATTTGCCAGTGCTCTTTCAACAAGTCTAATATGGTTAAATAGCTGGTCTTCCCTTTGTCAGCCATTGGAATGGAGATAGCTATCAAACTTTATTTCCGGTTTGATGACCGGGGATGTCCACTGTGCTCAGCGAGCCCATTTTCAGTGGAAGCCCGGGGAGAAAAAGCTCCATGTTACAAAGTTTAGATACAGATACAATATAGAAAAGAAGAACAATTTACAATTATGTTTCATGCTAGAGAGCAGGTGTAATTTGTTAGGTACATGTTACCTTTAGATAGAGACACAGTATTATTAATGAACAATTTACAGTTACATTTCATGTTAGAGAGCAGGTGTAAAAATGATGTTCAATTTCCTAAGGTCATTAAAAAAATCTACTACTTCCATCAAGTTTAAGGATTAGCACTACTGGGCTTCTTCAACCATTCTTTATCACAATGACTGTTATGTGACTCCTAGTTTGAGTATTTTTTTGAACTATTTCTCTTACTGACTGTTTTTGTGACTGATGCTCTTTAATGTCTATTATTTTCACTCTAGGGATTGTCTCTATGTTATGTTAGTTCTCACAAGCATTTCTGAAAACAGTCCTTTATTTCTTAATAAAAAATCGTCTCACTCCCTGATTTTGTTCATAGGTTGTTGCTCTGTTAATGCACCCCAAACCCATTTGGATCCAAAGTGTCATGGGTGTCTATATGGGGGCATGGTGGGGATTGTTAGTAAGGGTAAAACTAAGGAATTTATAGAAGAGGTGTTTGTTAGGATAATACTTTACTTATCGATGGCTACTGTCCATAAGGGGCATGGAGGCCAGACTGCAGTGGTAAATTTACAACTTTGCTTGAAAGAGTCAGGAAAGATCTCTTGTCTTACATGGATGGGGAGCCTGTTCCATAGTGTGCGGATCCTTTGGGGCACATAATTGTCTCTCCACCATATTCTGTTTATGTCACGAGTGAAGTTTGGATCCCTGGATCTAGTGTTTCAGATGCTGTTTGTTTTGCACATGTGCAACAGATCTATCAGAACTATGTTCGGGGAAGACTTGTAAGCCAGGTAAACATCCCCTTTCACACCCAGTAGGAGAGTGAATACAGAGACAGAGCCTTTATGCGATCAATGTAGGACAGGGTATTTATGTCCTGTATTTTCCTGGTGAGAAAACCTATGGGTGTTCCAACGTTTGCAAGTGTCTGGTTTAGTACATGCCAAAGGGGCATTGTGCTCAGTAATAGGTATGATAAGGGTCGAATTGAATGGTAGTGTAAATTCCTTGAAACTGGGTGCCATAGCCTTACCTTGTTGGGTGACATAGAATGATTTTCTTACTGTCTTAAATACATGTTGGTCGAAGGACATTTTGCTGTCTTCATATGTTGCTAGATCCCTTAATACTGGGTTGAGTCTAAGGGGTATTTTATTGATGAAATAATTAACTTGGGTTGACAGCTTCCCAAAGGGCATCATAATGCATTTTTGGCACTGAGTTTTATGCCATGGCTTTGGCACCAGTTATTTGTCTGTGTTAAATCCTCTTGCAAGATGTTTTTTTTTGGGGGGTGGGATCTGTATTGGCTCCCAATTTACAGTCATCTGTGAACTTGGTGAGCCAGAGGCCTTGAAAATTTGAACATTAGCCTTAACTTCTAAGATGTAGATGCCAAACAGGAGCAGGCCCAGCACAGAGGCCTGAATTACTTTGCTGGTGACAAGTCTCTTGGTGGAGATGGTCTTACCAATCCTGACTTCTTGAGTCTTGTCTGTGAGCCAGCCCCAATGAGTTATGTAAGGATTTGTGCCTAGGTAAAAGAGCTCGTCAACAATCCCTGAGTGGGGGTATTTTATTCACTGCCTTGGTCAGGGTTAAAATACACAGTATGCACATTTTTCCCTCATCCATTTCCTTAGTGACCCTCTGAAAGAAGTCTATAGTTTCATAGGAGTGTACTAGGCTAACGGCTACTAGGGCTTTTTTAAGCCTAGCTGTACATCTCAAATCTGTGACAAGTTCTGGTACTCTTGATAAGTGTAAGCAGGGACTTGCCAGATGAAATATTTACTAGCAGGGGCCTCAGAAATTAACCATTTACAGATTGCCTGTATCTATTAGAGACATAGGTGCCAAAGCAGGGATGAAGTTCCTGTTCCCCATTCAGTTGTCCAAGTTACATTTGAATTGGATTAGGGAGGAAATCTGTTTCACATGGATGAGAAGCCTGTGACAGAGATGGAGTAGTCTCTGTGATACATACTTGTCTCTCCAGTAGATCCTTTTGTGTCATAGGCAAGATTTAAGTCTTTAGAGTGGGTAATTAAAATATACTACTGTTTGCTTTGCAGATATACAGGACATATTTCTGTCCTTTTGTATTTTGACAAGGACTCTTCAATCTACACTTCAGGTAGAGATTCTCTGTTCTCCCTTGTATGAATGTCAACTTGTAAGCTTTCTGCAGAACTCTGTATTTCTATGGCTGTAATACATCAGTGTGATACTTTTGTTCTACCTTTTTCTTTTCTGGCTGTCTGACCTTGCAGTTAACCAAATTTATCCCTTCTGTCACATCAAATGGCCCCAGCCATATGGCCAGAAATGTGTTTTCAGTGAAGTGCACTAGCACTAGTGTCTGAATTCCTGAGTTAGATTTTTTAAGCCAAGCATTCTTATTATAATATCATGCTTCATCCCCTGGACTCATTGCACGTGTGCTTCCTTACTATGGGCATTATCAGCTTTAAACTTTTCTATAATTTCATGTAGTATTCTGTTACACTTTAAATGATCTGACATGAGCGTCAAGGACATGATTTTAAATTTGTTTTAGATTTTCTTAATGTGGATGAAAGAGGAGGGGCATGGCCATTGTTATTGGAAAAATGTGAATTAACCTGGAAGATGCGCTTAAATGACGCCATTTCCATTACGAATGTCTTGAAATTGAAAGCACTAAAATGCTAAGAAAAAAATTATATATATATATATATATATATATATATATATATAAAATATATATATATATATATATATATATATATATATATATATATATATATATATATACACACACACACACACACACATACATATTTGTAATATTCTGTTTTGTTTATTATTGTTTATTAAGGGGTTTATTCGTAGTTTGTATTGCTATATATTTAAATTTAAAACTGCGTGCATATTTAGAAATTTGTAAGAGTTTTTTCTGTTAAGTCTAATAATCCGTCCATTCATTTATTTGATTGGCTGCTGGTTGGGGCTATGTATATGAATGAGATGATTATGTACTTGTTTTTTCACTAGAAAAGGTGAATGCACAAGGCTAGCTTTATCTGATGATGTTTCTGTTAAAAAGAGTATAGAGATCTATATTGTACATTAATATCAATCAACTCCCAAAAGTATTAAAACATGTTTTTATTACGATGTGTGCCCTTATTAAATTATTTATTTCAAAGAATTGGAATGTCATGTCACCAATTACATGGGAAAATTTTAGCAATCTTGCTATCAAATATATCTCATCTCACAAATTAATTTATTCAAAAACAAAAAAACAAACGCTATTACCAAAAATATTGGGGTTACTTGCTAGATATAATTCTTGACAAATAAAATTTGTCTACAAATTGTCATGAAAAGCTAACCTTTAAATAAGAAATGAATGTAGTATAACTAGTCTTTCTTGCATCTTCTCCCTTTACTTAGTATATGTGTAACTAGATATTGTCCCTAAAAATACAAATAAATGGTTAAATTTCTATTTTTACTTTATATATAGACTATCCCCATTCTAACTATCCCTTATGAGACCAAATGAACATAAGAATTCTCATACTTTACTTGACGATGTAGTGACTTCTTGTGTATATATTGTATGTATATATATATATATATATATATATATATATATATATATATGTATAATTTTCTCGGAACGAGATTGTTGTTTGTTTTCTTTAGATAGGTGTTTGTATTGTTTACTTGTGTTTTTGAGTTACCGTATTGTTGTTGTTGTTTGAAAAAAGAAAATTAAAATAACGAAATTTGGGGAAAAAAAAGAGTATAGAGATGAAAGTGCTTATCTTAAATTTATTATTGTTTTATCGAGAAGTGGATGTTTTAATGAAGGTTTTTAGCTATTTTTTACGAGCCGTTTGGTGCAGTTTTTGGACTGGGCATTATTTTCCTTGTTTGTGAGTTTATCGTATTTCTTTATAGTTTTCTTTAGTTTCCATTTTAAACTATGTATTTTCCTCTTCCTAAGTGGCCTTAACAATGTCAAGCAACCTTTTCAGATACTTGCCTTATAGAAGCTCAAAGGAGATAAAACCAGATGAATCTTGTGGCACTTCTGTGATTGCATACACTAACCAAGATGACACCTGGTCCCAGTTTTTACCATCTGCATCAACCTCAAAAATGCAAACCCCCTGCTTATAGTTCTTTATGCTGTATCAGTTTGGCTTGAATCACTTAACAAGAATTGAGGTTCTTGTTTCGTGAACTGAGACTGTGTCTACCTGTGGAAAAAAAACAAGCTGGCATTTTTACAGGTGCTTGTTGTCTGCCACAGTTTATATTTGAGAAAAAGCAGAGAATCACCGAGTTCATTACTTGACTATTGGTACTTTAAGGAAGACCTCACTTTGTGAGGTGACTGGATCTTCCACTTTTTACCTTGACTGTGCTCAGATCAACCATGGTTTTATTGCTTTTTTGTAAACCACCAGAATTAAACTCAACAAGACCTTAATTATGCCTAGACAATTCAGATCCTGTGTTTGAGCTCAACAGAATCATTTTCTTAGTTATACCCATTTGCTCACCCAATATTTCTGACAAGAGTACTCTGTAGGGATTTTGTACAATTTGCCAACTCATTACAGTCCAGAATGTATGTCCCCAGTTACCTCTTTCTTCCCCATCACACCTCTAACATTTGCCATCTGCCTGAGGAAAATTCTTTTGGAGTCTGCTTGGAGTATGCAAATACCTATGCAAACATTTCCAAACGCAAATCTTAGATCTTCTAAACTTTGTTGCATACTTGGGAGCCATACATATGTCCTCCTACTTTTCCCTTGTAAATTGTTTATCCAGTCTCTCTTCCCAGTCTTTTCTAACCTCCTCTCATTGCTTCTTATAGTTATCATGCAATATTTTATATGCCCTACTAATTATCCCTTTTTTATGAGCAGCTGCCAGAGCAGGTCTTTCACTTAGGATTCCCCTGTCTCTCTCTCTGCCTATATTCTGATATCAATCCCTGATAGAGAAAGAAGGCAGTCTCTAGCCTACAGTCCAAATGTCTTCTTGGCCTCATCCCATTCTACTCCTTTCCCAGTCTAGTTATTTGCTCCCAACACCTTGGTTCCTTTGTCAGTTTTCCCCAGTAAATTGCAGCCACCTCTTACCTATTCTCTATACCCCTACTTGAAATCATCTTTATCAACAAAGTCTCCTTTCTGAATTCTGTGATTGCTTAGTTCTTAGAATACTCAATGCTACTTTATGAATATAATATTCTGTATGGTTATTGTTATTCTCCTTAAGGATCTGCATAGAAAATCCCAGTCTTTCTTTTATCTCTACCCTGTTGTTACACTCCATTTTCATTTTATTCCCACTTACTACGTAGAACGCCTGAAGAAATTTCTGTCTTCTTAATAACTCTTGAACAATTTCCACTACTCACTCCTTCAGTTCCTCTCTTTTTAACAGCTAGGTGGTAAAAATTAGGTGTCTCATTTTGTCTTCATTACCCTGCATTTTTATCTAAGTTTATATTGATACATGATCTGAAATAGTTATTAGATATGTGTCAAAGCTTTCAATTAAATGCATATTTTCCTGTAAAATATAATTACACTGTAGTGTAGCCCTGTTGTTGTACCTTGAGGAATAATATGTAAATTCTCACCAAGTTGCTGCTACAAAATTTGTGTCTTCTATACCAATACATTTCTTAAGAAATCTGACATCTTTTGCTATATTTTCCCTTCTAGGTCCCCCAGATATAGCCTCACCATTCCATATAAATCCCAGTCCACACGTATAGGTTCCCTATTAGAAGACTGAAGACGCATTCTTTCGAATGCGTCTTGGTCAAACTCAAAAGCCTGAAATGACAAAATATTGAAGTGGCTTTTAAGCAAATTCTTTCCCTGAGAAAGAATTTGGTTGGCCACTTCATTACTTTGCCATTTTCGGCACTGTAGTGTGGTCTCAGAGTTGGTATATTTAAGTATGGGGTGTGGGGGGCGAAGCCCCCCACTTAATGTAATGTTTAAAGTATTTAAATTTTTTTTTTGTTGGAACAACGATTTTTTTCCTAGGGAAAGAAATCGCTGTTCTGACAGTTCGAAATTGTAAGCTTCCTCTTACATAGGGTCGATTAATCACCGTTCACTTTAAGCGCTCAGTGATCAAATATAGACCCCACTTATAAGTATTATTCAATGCTGACAGATGATTATTTCTTCCAAAATTATCTTAAGTTCCTTAATAGCAGTTTTTGGTAGAATATAAATAAATGCTAGCATAATCCTCCTCCCATACCAGTAGCCCCTTAATAGCACAAATCTACCCTTATTATCTTTTTGTTTCCCTCTTCTATCACTATTGGACCTCCTCTAGCAATTAGTATAAATACTTCCCTTTTCCTTTGTCCCTGTTATTCTGCTGAATATCCATCCTGAATTCCTTTCTTTATCAAATTCACATGCTCATTTCTTTCCAGACATTTCTCCTGCAGCATTGCTATTTGCACTCCACATTTCTTCATATAATTTAATACTCTTACCTTTTTGTCTATACCTGTAAGGTCATTTATGTTCCAAAAAAAATATTCAAAAAAAATATAAATAGTGCATTCATTATGGTAGGAAGTTGTTATTCCTACATATTATACATGACATCTTTTTTGAATGGGTTATTTTCAACATTTGTGTTACTTGCACAAAACTAAAGTTTATCATGTCTATCTTTTATACAGTTATTTCTTGTCATCTCCATTTGAACCTATCATTTTTCAAGATGTTTTGTTTTAATGAAAACCCTCAAACAAAAAAAATAAATATACATTTTCATAACACCACCATAACCTATTAGCTTAGAACAAACACACAATACTATGTTTATCTTTGGAAAATAAAGTTTAGCCCTCTTGATAGAAACAACTGCCTCAAATCAAACCTGGTTATATTATTAGTGATCTGAGCTCTGGAGAGCGTGACCAGTACTGACTCACTTATCCTAGGAAAAGTTGTTGGATGCATCCTATTGCAAGACTGTCATCAAGGGGAGGGCCTAAAAGTTTCACAGATTTGCACAGGAACTTGTGAGTCTGAGTCCAGCTAAAGAATGTGTACACTGCAGCAAATTACTGCTAGTTTGCAACCCTCATAATAGGGAGGGAGGTCAGCATAGCAAGGCCTTGCCCAACATTTGCCTGGCATCAGTAGTGTCCACAGTCACAGTAGTGGTCAGCATAGCAGGGGCATTGCACTGCACTTGCTGGCTAAGTGGAAAGTGCTTAAATGCAGCCAAGAAAAAGCTCCTTCCAGCAGAAGTTGGCAGCGTATAGCTTTAGGTTGTCTGTCACCCTCTCTGTTGTCTTTGAAAAGGTGAGGGCTCTGAGAAATCAGATCCACAGTGGTGCATGTGAAGCTGAGAAAAGATGATCTATACAAGCATATGAATGTAGTCATGGTGTTTTGAACTTGTATTGGCTTGATTCACCTATTTGCTCCCAAGTCCTCTTGACTTACAAGAAAGATCCAGGAGAAGAACACAAAGCAAAAGATACAAAAAAACATAGCACCGATCATATATTATTGTCACCTTGTTGATGAGACTAGTAATATAACTCTTACCTTCATATGCTAGAAATGCAATAGCTGGAGGAATATAGTGAAGAAGTAAAAGAATAATAATGAATTTAAGAGTTAGCTGCTTACCTTGGAAAGTAGGAATTGACAAAAAACACACATTTCTGCACTGCAGTGTAGCATAGCCGCAGTGGTGCAGCGGTAGCGTTGTTGCCTCACAGCAAGAGGTTCTCCCATTCAATTCTCGGCTGGAGTGCGGGGAGTGCCTTCTGTGTGGAGTCTGCATGTCCTCCCCGCGGTTGGATGGGCGTTCGAAAGACATGCGTAAATGGGCGTGCCTTCGTTGAAGGTTGGACGTCAAGCTGGCACCTTGGCGTTCGTTAAAATCTACTGCCAATCATTAGCGGAATGGAGTTCCGCTGTGGCGACCCCTAACCGGGAAAAGCTGAAAGACAAACAACAACAGTGTAGCAAAGGCAGTTTGTGAAATAGAGCATCTTTGCATTTTAAAACAGCAAATAATTTATTTCTGATTAAAAATTACAAAATTCTCCTTGTAACCTTGTGTGATAGAAAACCCACTATATTGTGCAGATTAAGTAATTCATGTAAATAGGTCACAGAGTCTATTGAAAGTCAGCAATCAACTTCAATTGCCAACTGGCTCACGGACAGAACCCACACTGTGAAAGTAGCGGATTCCAAATCCGACTTCAGACCACTGATAGGTGGAGTAACACAGGGTTCAGTCCTGAGTCCTCTCCTGTTTGGTATCTGCTTCTCTGAAGTTCAGGCTAACACAGAAGGTCTTTGGCTAACAAAGTTTGCAGATGACTGTAAACTAGGAGCCATAATCGAAACTCCTAACTATATGGACAAACTACAAAAGGGCCTCACTGAGACAGATACCTGGTGTCAATGCCATGACCTGAAGCTCAATGCCAAAAAGTGTATCGTTATCCCCTTTGGTAAAAACTCTGTACCCATGAACTGCCACATAGCTGGTAGTCTACTTAATGCCAAAAATGTGATGAGACCTTGGGACACAGGTGGACAGTAGTCTGTCCTTTAACAATCACATCGCCACCGTGGTCAGGATATCCTTCTACGTGGCTCATCTCATCACAAAAGGATTCTCATCCAGAAAAAAAGAGGTCATTCGCCTACTCAGGGGCGATCTCTGCCTAACATACAAAGCTATGTCAAACCCAGAGCTGTTGGACATGCTCCACTTAAAGAAATCCCAATCCCTCCGAGCTACACGCTCTAGGGACCTAAACCTTGTCACCACAATAAACAGAACATGCTGGAAGGATAGATTCCTGTCCCAGAGACTTCCCATACTCTGGAACAGACTACCGATCTATATCAAACAGAGCTCCTCATTAGCACTCTTCAAGAAAAATCTTGATGATTGGATGGAAAATGGGAAATTCACCCCAGGGATCACTTCTGTGGCTCTGCTCGACAGGGGCACAGGAAAATAATTTTCTTGGGTGGCGAAAGCCAGGGTACATTTTTTGGCTAGGCTTATGTAGGCCCTAGGGCCAATAGCCTAGTACCTACCTATGAACCTATACAAATGTGAAACCTGCATGTGATAAAATGAAAAATAATGCAATAAACTGGAGCAGCACCAGGAAACAAAACAAAGTATTTTAGACTGAAAAAATAAAGACATACACAGTTATATAAAATGTCCTAAAAGGAAAGGAAATCATGAAGAAGCAGTGCACCTAGAATGGAAGAAGAAAGCAAGAGGAAAGCAGCTGGGTAATAGATGATACAGAACAGAGAAATAGCTATAGCCTCAGTTTTTGGAATTCTACTCCAGCATTTGGAATGTCTCTACCTGTTGCTGTGTAAATGTACCCCAAAAAAAAAAAAAACATAAATGGTCATAAAATCAGAGGCTTAAGTCTGAAACCCATGAAACTAACCAGACATTCTCAAAAAAAAGCCATTTAGCAAAATATATCACCATAAACCGTAATAAATATTATTTTTTTAATTAAATTCTAACACATTGCTCTGAGCAAAATAACTTTATTTTCAAAAAGTGTGCACCTTGGTGCAAATGGCATAAGCCTGGTTATTACATGGAATAAAGAATTTGTTAGAGTTGTAAAATTGGAAGGAGTGAAGTAAACTGAAGCAGAAAGGAGGACTGAAGTTAAGTATAGTTGAGTCAGTGGTGACCCTATCGGTAGCTTCCCTGAGTTGTTTTCTGTCTTTATTCCAAAGAATGATGACTGATAATCATTTGTTATTGCAACTAGTCATCGCATTGGCAGTCGTTCCCTTTGGTGATCTTCAAACCTGCTCAACATGATGCCTTTTTCTAATGATATTTCCCTAACATGATCTACCAGTGAATATTTTGGTTTTATCACCTCAAATACGAACTGACTTGTTTTTTTTTTGGGTGGTCCATAGTATATGCAATATTCTTTGCCAGCACCACAATACAGAGGTATCAGATTTCTTGTTTTGTTTCTTCATGCTTCAAACGTATCATCCATATGATGTTATTAAAAATACCATAACCTGGACAAATCCAGTCTTTGTGCACAAAGAAGCCTCCATGCACTTGAAGAACATCTGATGTTATCTAGTCACCATTCCTCACGTTAGGGTCTTGGATCTGATATCGGATCCAAGCCAGCATACTCAGAACACAGCTTAGCTCAAGCTCCTCCCCTCCCATAATGCTCTGCTGCCCTACACTCCCTCAGATCTCATTTGCCACTCAGTCATTCAGATGCAGATTGCTCAGATCCTATTAGTGTAAGTGTTTCTAGTAAAGTTTCTTAAAGCTTTTTGTACTTCTTTGTAATTTCTTGAGTTGTAGTGTTAGCAGGTAGTTTTCCTCTATTATCTATCCCCTCCCAGTCGAGTCCTACCCTTGTTTTAAGTCTTTTTCCCTTAGGGTTTGTGTTCAGCCTAGTTTTTTGTGGTGTCCAAGTAGTTGCTTAGTTAAGTGTGTGTGTGAGTGTTTCGGACAGATTAATAGGTTTTTCAAACTTTGGCTTGTTTATTGACTTAGTGCTTTGGTTTTCAGTTCGGCTATGTTAGATAAACCTTTAGGTTTTAAAAGGTGCTCCTCTTGTGGGTGGAAAATGCCTATTTCTGAATCACACAAGGAGTGCCTTTACTGTCTCGAAGGTGCCACTTTCAACCCAAGAGCTTTGCTCGACTGTTGTAATAAGCTCCTGATCAAAGGCTTGGTTAAAGGAGGCCCCTTGGTCACTGGTTTCCCGACCAAGGCGGACTCTTCTGGGGCTAGAAAGAAGCTTTCCATTAAGGAGGCCCCGACCAAGCATCCCAGGCTGTTGGATCCTAGATCCTTGGATCCGGCTCCAACCAGGGCAATTTTGAATCACGATCTTCGGGTCCCAGATCATCCAGGGAGTCTACTGCTGGATCCAAATTCGGATTCGAAGCCTTCGGATCCAGTACCTTCAGTGTCTTCGCCCGGATCCAAGGAGCTTGGCTCCAGGCCTTCAGATCCAAGGGTAGGCACCATACCTATGGATCTGACCCTTTTGGATCCAAGGGATTCAAGAAGTATCACCTCAAATCCTTTGTGTTCAGTTCCGATTCGGTCAGATCCAAGAGTCATGCCAGAGCCAATTGTAGTGGAGGATTTTCCTTTGGATGCTTTGCCTTCTCAGCAGGTGTCTTCCCTGAATACGTCTTGATCTAGGGAACGCAAGAGACGATATTCGAGCTCCAGGCGCAATTCTCCTGGTAGGTCCTCCATCTCCTCTCGATCTTCCGGGAGTGTCTTCCCAATGGATATGGACAGGATGATGCATGCCTTCCTGAAAGCTCAGATGGAGTTGAGGCTTCTGACTTGCCCAGTCCACAGATCAGGGATTCAATCTCCAATGCTCCCTTCGATCGCTCCTCATCCGACCAGTGGCTTGGCTTCTAAGGGACTGTTGAGCGGAGTGGAGGCTAGGGGGAGTTCTAGGGCCCAGTTTGGATCCTTCTCTGATGGGATCGGTGGTTGGTACTGTTTCTGTTTCCTCGGAACAGGCCACCCGGCCGGCCAGAACTGTCAAGCCGGGGTCTATGGGGTTGGATACGGGCCTGGGTTTTTCAGACTGGTTTCTTCCCCTGAGCACCTTGGCCATCAACAGTTTTGGTCCAATGTCGTCTGGTGGAGTGGCGGGACTGGGGAGGGTCCACCCTCTCTTCCGCTAGGGTTTTATCAGTGGGAGAGGGGGATGGAACAACTTCTAGTCCTTTCATTTTCTGGGCTGCTAAAAGATCTTTCTCTGCATCGGAGCTGCCTCTCCCATGCACAGTCATCCTACCCAGCCCCAGTATCTGAGCAGCTTGTCTCATCCTCCTCCCGGTCAGCCTGTCCGACTTAGCCTCCAGGGGGATGTTCCCCCCACAGGGGTCCCCATCCTCTTCTGAGTCTTCTTCACCACCTCCGGCAGAGGAAGTTCCCAGGAAGAGGACTTGTAAGAGGAGACATCTTGACTCCCCTATGGAGTCTCTCACTGAGGATATGGATGCTGATGAGGGGGACGGGTCCCCAAGATCTCTGCCGGAGGACGTCTCCTTTGGAGACATACTAGAGATCCTCAAGGTCAAAAGCAGTTGGTCTACCCAATCCCCATCCTTGGAGGAAGCCATATTTCAGGAGGCTTTCGGTACGGGGCCATTTCCCTCCTGGGTGTCCCCCCCCCCAGATCCTCTCGTTGATCTTGTGGCCAGCAGGGCTTGTAAGGAGCCAGATACTGTGGAGCCATTGTCCATGAAAGCGGACAATTTTCTGAGCTCTGCATCAGATGGAACTTTTTGGTCCAAAGCTGTCCCGGTTGATACAATTGTGGTGGCCGCTGCCACAAAAAAGGAATTGGCACAGCAGAATTCTTCTGTCCATCCGCCCAATCATGAATCGAGAGCTATGGACAGATTTGGAAACTGGGTGTTCACTTTGGCTGCCTTTAGCCTGTGAGCACTAAATTATCTTGTGCATTTCACCCGTCTCCAGAGGGATTTGATAAAGGAGCTATCTTCTTCCCTCTCTGGGTCCATGTCTGAGGAGGAATTCAAGGTAGCTTCTCCAAAGCTGTCAACCCTTCATTCAGTTGCGAATTCGTCCATGAGGCTAATTTCCGGTGCTGTGAAGGGTCCTCGTGGGCGGCGGGCTCAGGTATCGCAATTAGGCGTCATGCCTGGCTCTGTTTGAGCAGATTTGCAGAGGCCTTCAAGATGTCTTTTGTTAATGCCACCTTTGATGGTTCCACACTCTTTTGTCCCACTGTGAAAGAGACTTTGACCCACAGTGAACAGGAAGGGAAGACCTTGTCAGACATTCAGATCAGGTTTTCTGCCCCTCAGAGGACCTTTTCCAAGACCCAGAAGTGGAGTAAGAAAATTTGGTTCAAGAAGGCACAGTATCCCTTTCAAGATGTTTAGGAGGATTCCTCTTCCAGGGGATGGGGAAGAGGTTTCAATGGTAGACGTTATCCCAGGTGCAGAGGAGGCCTGCAAAACCAAGGTTCCAGAGCCCTTCTCTGAGAAACCTTTACAATGTCCCTGAGGCGTTGCCTGACTGTCCGTCCCTGGAGGCATTCTGGGGTCGGTTATCGCTGCACCCGCTAGCCTGGGCAAGTATTACAAATGATCAGTGGGTGCTAGCAATTATATTTAGGGGTTATTGCATTCCCTTTTTGGAAATTACCCCAAAATCCAGTCCTCTTCTGGGCGTGTCACCCAGTCAGGAAGAGGCAGCCCAACAGGAGGTTGTAAGCCTTCTTCAAAAAAAGAGCCATACAACAGGTTCCCGCAGGACAGAGAGGATCCGGAATTTATTCCCGCTTCTTTTTGGTTCTAAAGAAAACAGGGGACCTACGTCCTATTTTGGATCTCAGTCTTATGAACCAGTTCGTGGAGATGTCGAAGTTTTGGATGGTCACTGTGCAGTCGATTGTGCCTCTCTTGCACAGCAATGACTGGATGTGCTCTGTGGATCTTGAGGACTCGTACTACCATGTAAAAATGGATCGATGGTCCAGGAGGATTCTTCGCTTTCACTTGGAAGTTGAACATTTTCAGTTCCGGAAACACGATAGAGATCCAAACCCACAAATGGAGACAAATATTTTAATACCAACAAGGATTAGCGCTTTCGTCTTGTAGCAAGACTTCATCAGATAACACAAAATTTACATCACATTTCTTTTAAAACCTACTCAATTAGCCACAATTGAAATTTAAAGACACATGAATCCATTTCAATATAAAAACATGCATACAACAAAAAATGCATACTGAAATTTTAAAATGTGACCTCATGAAATGAAAGTGGTCAAAATATACAATAGGTGAACACTATAATGGTTTACATTTTTACTGCTTTGTATAGCAATACCAGCTTAATGGTAATGTATTCATTTAAGCCTGGAAAAATATTAGATTTTAGCCTAAGCTGCCACTTCTATTCCCTATTAAGCAATGCATTTTTAACATCCCCCCCCCCAATGTTAGTTTTCACCACATCAATAATCCCAAATTTAAAACCACTAAAAGAAGAACTATATAGGAAAGACGGAGAGAGCTTTGAAGGATAGAATGTATGAGCACTTTCATGACATTAGGACTAGGAAGGAGACTGGTGCACTGTACAAACACTCCATTGAGGTCTCATTTGAGGCATCCACTCTGGGTGCTCGATCCAGTTCTGGATCAGCTATCTCATCCTTCTCTCCTACTGCTCCCAAATCTTCAGACCCTGCATCTGACAGCATGGTATGTCCACTTCCAGTGATTTTGGCTTAGTCCGGGTTAGCTTCACCCGTAAAGGAGATTATTCTTGTTTCCCAGAAGTTTTCTACTAGGAAAGTTTATTCTAGTAAATGGAAGAGGTTTTCGGTTTGGGTGAAGAATAAGAATTTTGACGCCTTCTCCACCCCTATTCCCGAAATATTTCTATTTTTGACCTCTCTCTTGAAGGAAGGAACTAGTTTCTCCACTATCAAGGTACAGTTGGCAGCGATTTCAAATTTTCACCTTGGTGGTGATTCTGCTGTTTCTGCTTGCCTCTGTAAGGCCATTTTAAAAGGGGATTTTTCTAATACGTCCTCCTGTTAAAAATCCTTCTCCCCCATGGGATTTGACTTTGGTTCTGCAGGCTTTGACAAAACCACCCTTTGAACCAGTAGCTTCATGCGACATTAAACTTCTCTCCTGGAAGACTGCCTTTTTAGTAGCAATTACTTCAGCAAAGAAAGTTTAGGAGTTGCAAGCTCATACTGTCAAGCCACCCTACTTAATTTTCCACAAGGACAGTGTGTCTCTAAAGCCTGATCCATCTTTCATGCCTAAAGTGGCCTTACCAGCAAATCTCAACCAGTGTATTCATCTACCAGTATTTTTCCCTAACTATTCCAATAAAGGGGAATATATTCTGCACACATTGGACATTCATCATCAGCTTTGCTTTTATTTACATTGAACGTGGGAATTTAGGCATTCAGACCAACTATTTGTTGCTTTCTCTTTAAATAGAAAAGGCAGTGTTATTTTGAAAGTCACGGTTTCCTGCTGCATTTTATAATGTATTTCTTTCATTTATTCTTCAGATGGTATTACCTTAGCTACACCAGTGAGGGCTCATTCTACCAGGGGAGTTTCTACTTCCACTGCCTTTGCAGATAGTCAATCTTTAGATGACATTTGTGCAGCAGCAACGTGGTCTTCTCCCCACACGTTTATTTCCCACTATAAGTTGGATTTGATTTCCAGAGGAAGGGCTTCATTTAGCTGCACGGTTCTTTGGAATGTCCTTCCTTGAGACCTCCCAGGATTTAGGTAGCTGGGGACTCTGACCCTAATGTGAGGAATGGTGACTAGATAACATCAGATTTATAGTTATGTACTTACCATAACTTGGCATCTGTGTTATTTGTAGTCACCATTCATCACTATCTCACCCTCCAGTCCCCTTCCTGGAAGATTGGTTGGATTTGGAGGTTCTGTTTTGTTTATATACTTTGTCTTCTTTACTTATGCAAACTTGATCTGAGGGAGTGTAGGGCAGCAGAGCATTATGGAAGAGGAGGAGCTTGAGCTAAGCTGTGTTCTGAGTATGCTGGCTCAGATCCGATATCGGATCCAAGACCCTAACGTGATGAATGGTGACTACAGCTAACACAGATGCCAAGTTATGGTAAGTACATAACTATAATTATCTTAAATCCTTCATGAACTTTTCCAAAGAATGATCCATTGTCAGAATTCTTAGCTGCTTGCCATTGTATTAGTCTTTGTTGAATCATGCAAGCTGAAGTTGTCTACTATTTCTGTTTCTTCTCTATCAGAAATGAATTCATTGATTTTTACGAGCTGCTGAGGTCTTTGTCTTCTTCATATTAAGGTGGAAACTTCTCTTGAGACTGTATAATCTTGAATAGCATTTATTGCAGAGGTTCTTTACTTCAAAAACATAGTGAAGGTTTTTGATATTTCTCCAGTTTTCACTCCTCGATCTTCTGCATACAGTCTTGCTTCTCTAATAATTTGGTCTGTGTGTAAGTTATACAGTTAAGTGAGAAGTATACAGCTTTGTACTAACACCTGTACCACTTCTAAATTATTATTCTTTTTCTTGTTTTGTCTGAGCTGTTGCTTTCTGAATGTTGTGAAAACTGTGTATGAGAGCAGCTGGGTGTTCTGATATACCCATGCTATTAATGTGACCCAGAGTTTCTCCCAATTTAGGTTCATAGGTTTATACTAGGCTAATGACCACATGGGCTTTTTTAAGCTTAGCTACACATTCCAGGAGAGAATCAAATCCTGTACCTTTTTTCTGTGAGGGTAAAACCTTAACCATTATACCAACCCTTCCGTCCAAAAATTTTAATTTTCCCTTTTCCATAAATTCATGGTTTCATAAGTTCATAGCTAATTACTAGGCTAGCTTTCTTAGTAGGCCATTCTGAGCCTAGCCAATTTCCTTCCTGAAGGAGAGAATCGAATACTGTAGCTTTTGTCTGCGAGTCAGTCACCTTAACCATTATACCAAGGCAGTCAAAGGCCTTGTTGTATTCATTGAAACGTATGGAAATATCTTGTCTTTTTAAGGATCCATATTATATCCAGGATGATGAGTGTTCCTCATAGTTTCCTGAATCCTGATGGCACTTTTGGCAGTTCACATTACAACTATGATTGTAATCTTCATAGAATAATCTTGAGAAGAATTTTGCTAGCATGTCAGATTGCAGTGATGGTGTGATAATTTCCATGATCAGTCAGATTACCTTTCTTCAGTCAAGCCTTATAAGTATTATAATAACTGCATTTGAGTGCTGTAATACTTCACTGAGGATATTGGCAGTGCCTGGTACTTTATTTTTTTGGTAAAGATTTCAGTACTGCTTTTATCAATACATTTATCACTGTTGGTTCCTGATTATAAGATACAGGTTGAAGCAGCTATTGAGCTGTTTGACCTTTACAGTATAATGTCTTGGAGTAGTTTTTCCACATTTTCTTAATCTTGTCAGCATCATTCAGCATTGATTCTTTAGCATCTTTTAACATTCCATTTCAAGGCTAGATTTGCCTAATTTTCCTAATTACATCTCTTTGCTTACATCATTATAGTACTTTTGTTTGTCTCATCTTGCAGCACATTAGAAATTTCAGATAAGTTCTACAATTGCCTCTCTGTTACCTCTGGTTTTAACTTATCTTTGTTTCTGACAAACATACAAGATCTTATCTCTCAATCATTTTGACCATTGTTTTTCTTTTTTTATTATTTGTAAGGAGTTTTCACTTTCATCAGTTACAACTTTCTTGGTATCTTCCCATAACGTTTCTCATGTTATGCCATTTGTACCTAATGCAGTAGATTGATTTCACAGTCTTTGAACTCTAGTAGTATACTTTCATTATCATACTTTTCCGCTTTAGTTTGATTTTGCATATTAGTAGCCAGTTGTTATTTTGCTAGAATCAACCCCCAGGTTTTGTTTTTATTGATGTTACTAAGCTTTTTCATCATTTACTTCCACAGACATAGTATTTCTCTACAATACAACAGTTGATGTCCACCTGTACAAGCACCACTTATGTTCCTCTAAGGTGATGTTTGGAATCATCAGAGTTGCAGTGAAGTCAACTGGCATCCTGTGCAATCCCCTGTTCGGCCTCACCCCTTAACATAATTGGGGACAAAAAAGCTGTACTTGCTACAGTCTCTAACAAAACAAACACACACACACAGCAAATCATTTAAGTGGCCCACTTTCATATTGCAGTTGTTTAAATTACTTTGACAACTGTACCTGTGCCAAATCACCCAAGTTCCACTGATTTGCAGGGACTGATTAAAAAACTCTTCTACAGTGTTCATCATGCCACTTAACATATTGCACCCATTCTGTCAAACATCTCCCACTTCTTTTCTGCTACCAAATCCATATGAACTTCTTATTTCTTCCCAACCTTAATGTTGCAGTTGACTGTGACTGTCAGTTTATCTTGTTTGCACATTCTGTCAGTTTAAGCTTGTTCTTGCTCATTGTACTGATAATCTTTGACCTATTCTGCTTCTTTTGTTGGCACATTTATCTGAATGAAAGTCATGTTGAGTGTACCTAATATATAAAAACATTTTATACAATGAGTGGCCATTATCATTCCAAAACGTGCACGCTGATTGTCCAGCCCAATCAGCATGCCCATTGTAAATCCAAGAATATACCAATGGAAAAAAGTCTGGTCGCCCAGACTTTTTTCCGTTGGTATAGTCTTTAAATTTTATTTTTATTTCTTGAAAAATAAAAATAAAATCTGTAGTCCGAACTCTAAAAATACCAGAGAGACAGCATGGACAAAATAGTAGGGAAATCAGGTACGTTATTTAAAACTAAACACACGTACCTGATATCCCTTGTATTTCGTCCATGCTCTCTCTCTCCTACCCCTAAACTGCCCTAAAGGGTTTTTTTTTTTTAAGAAAAATGGCGCAATGGAGATCTTCTTTTCGCCATTACTTACTTTCCCGAGCACTGATGTACTGGGTATGAGTGGGAACGTAAGTCCCAAACCCATGCGCAGTACATCAGATAAGGGTCAAGGAAATATTCAGCGGCGGAAGGACAGCATGTCGCCCTTATACAAAGACATTATTTAAGAAAAGTAAGTATTTTTTTCTTAAATAATGTCATTGTATAATAGCAGTAACCATGTCTGGGTGTGGGCAATGCAGGATTTACCCACGGTTGTCTTTGTCTGGTCACTTGGGCTTCGGCCTCGTGACCAAACTACACCAACCGTGGGTAAATCCAGCATTACCCACACCCAGATGTCGGTTATTGCTATATTAACTGTTTACCCAATGTTATATTTCATTACAGGTTTTGCAAGCTTCTTTTTAAATATAAATGTAGCACCTCTTCTGTGTTATCTTTCATTTCTGGCATGGTATGTCTTGGGTTTGTCAGATTCATAGAGTCTAATGCCAGTCCACATCAGTCCACTGACATCCAACAGATAGAGTTGTGCACATTCCATTTCATTCCTGACTTCAACCAGCTTTCTCTGGTTTGTATTTTGTATGTTCCATGTCCCAGTATGTCTCAAAATGTTAAGACATCCTTGCACCTTTTAACCCTCATTTCATGCTCAGTAGCGTTAGCAGTTAGACATCCCAAAGGCTTTGATCCAACTGCATCATATACACAAGTTTTATGCTGAAGGTTATTCTGCTTTCCCAGTAGCTGATTGAGTTCCAGCTGACTTTAGGAACATCTTCCAGCACTGTATTGCAATTTGTTTTAATGTCAGTATCCATTTGTAGAGTTTTCATGGCGAGATATTTCCAAGTATTTTTTCTGTACAGATTGCATTAATGTTGTTGCTCTTGTCATAAAAATGTGAACTTCTGCTGCTAACACTTTAGGAATATCCTTCCTTAGAGTCCTCCCAGGATTTACGTAGTTAGGGACTCTGTCCCAATAGTTGAGGAATGAACAAAAATGACATCAGATAAAAAAGTTATGTACTCACCATGACGTTCTGTCTGTGTTGTCCATTTTCATTCTTCCTCAACTTCCCTTTGCAGGTTTAAGGAGCAGCAAACAAGATCTGAAGTATGTTAGGTGACTAGGGCATTATGGGTAAGGGAGGAGCTTGAGAATTTCAGTATTCCATGAGCTGGAAGAAGTGGCTGAGTCAGATCTGAGGATCAGATCTGAATCCCAACAGTTGAGAAGGAGTGAAAATGGATAACATAGATGGAATGTTATGGTGAGTACATAACGTTTTTTTCTAAAAGCATGCATATTATCCAGGTAGTCCCTTATTTTTTGTTTAGCACGCTGCAGCTGCACCCCTTCTTATTCTGTGCGATTCCCCCTATTCTGCAATACTTTAACCTTTCTCAGTCCTTCTAAATAATTATTGTTTCTTCTTAACCACACATATCTTTTACTTTTATTTCTACCTTATTTTTAAACTCTACTTTCATTTTATCCCATTCCCTAGCTATATTAGCTGAAGAAATGTCTATCTTCCCTAATAAGTCACAAATAATTTTCACTACCAATTCCTTAAATTTCTCTCTGTTTAACAGATAGGTTTGGAAGTGCTAGTGTGTCATTTTTATTTCAATATCCTGCATTTTAATTGTGGTTATTATTAGTGTGTGATCTGAAATTATTGGATGCATTTAAAAACTTTCAGTTATATGCATATTTTCTTGTGAAATATAATTTCTGTCTAGCGTAGCCCAGTTTTTCTACCTTGGGAAATAATATGTAAATTCTCTCCAAGCTCCTACTATTGAATTCACATTTTCCATAACAAAATATGTTCATAAATTTCTTCAAAAATTTACCTACTTTTGTTATATTTTCCCTTCTAGGCCCCAAATGTATCCTTACTGTTGCAAATCAAATTCTAGTCTCCACCTGTAAGTAATATTCCCTGCTAAATTATTTCCCCCAGAATTTTCTAAAACGTCATTGTAGTAGTTTTATGTGGAATATAAATGCATGTCAGATTAATCCTCCTCCTTGCTAGTAGCCCCTTAGTACTACAAATCTACCGATATTATGTTTTTCCTTTCTATAAATATTGGAGCTTCTAACGCAATTAATATAAGTATTCCCCTTTTCCTTTGTCCCAGATATTCTTCTGAATAACCATCCTGAAATCCTTTCTTTATAAATTCACGCATCTCCAGTAGCATAGCTGTTTGTACTCTGCACTTTTTAATATAGTTTATTACTCCTTTTTTATATAACTGTGAGACCATTCATATTTAAAGATAATATGGAAAATGTTGTCATTATGATCAGATATTCCTACCTATTATGTGTAACAGCTTTTAAATGTCCAGTTTCAGCTTTTGTGTTACATGCATGCAGTAATGTTTGGCAGGTTGATCTTTTGTACAGCTGGTTCTTGTCCTATTCATTTGAACCAACGTCACATCATACAAAACATTTTGTTTTAATGAAACCCTCAAAGACAAAATAAAACACACCCTCAGAACACTCCTATTAGCTTAATACAAACACAGTAAACTACATACATCTTCAAATAATGAAGTTTAACCCACCTAGTAGGAACAGTTGTCCAACATTGACAGTTACCCTTACAGACTGAAATTGACTTAAAATGAAGGTTATCCCTGCTAAGATGCATGAGACAGCCTGCACGTCTACTTACACCATGCGTCTGTTTTTGTCTTATCTTTATTCCTTTCCTAGATGTAGAAAACAACTTGAATGCTTTCAGAAAGCATTCTTTTAGCCATTGAAAAAAAGAGTATTCTGTTTTTATTCCCCTTATCACCTTGTCTCCATAGAAACATGAGGACAAGATACACAGTTAACTTCAGCTGCAAGCTTCTCAAGTTGCACTGTGAACATTTATTTCCTAGAGGAAAACATTTCATTGCATTCAGTGTTCTTTTGTTTACTTGCTTCCCCTTAAAACTTGTTAGATCAAGCCAAGAACCTCAATCTGGTCATTCTTGTATGCAAAAGTAAGAAAAAAGCATATCAGTTTTATTTATAACATGCTCTTTGTCCAAACGTTCTTCTCTTTTTACATTACAATGCCTACATTTCTTAAAACTGAACAAGAAAGTTAGTTAAAGAAAAACAGGGGCACCTTACTTTAGTATCCCTATTACACACAAAGAACTGAAAAATCGTTACTTTATAACATGCAGTGATATGCCATGTTTTATAAAAATACTGTTAAGAACAACAATTGTTTTACTTATAGTTACCGCTTCCACTCTCCTCAATGTTCTTCCAAACATTAATGACATGAAGTAGGGCATATGGTTTGGAGTAGCCTACAAATTTAACAAAGTCAAAAAAGTCCAGTATTTCTAGGTTTTCTTATTCTGCTATATTGCACAATTATGATTTGCTGCTTTCTAATCCCACATATAATCATTAATTTCTGAGTTGCTGGTTTTGTTTCTGTTGATGTCCATCTCCCAAATCCAGTCTTTAGTTAATTTCCAATGTACTTCTGGTTCTTCTAGTCAACGTTTGTGTTTTTTTCAGTCTCTCCAGCATTTTCCTTTAGAAATTTTATTTTCTTGTTTTCTTGTTATGTGATAATTGTTTATAGAGAAGAGTTATTACAGCAGCACTTGCGTACAAAACAGCATTCTTTTTTACTTTTTGTGAAAAAGCAGTGTAGTGCATTAGTTTGGGTATTGGGTGTGTGTGTGTGTGTGTGTCTCTCATCATGTGAACTGTTATTCTGTGCTATATTAATGGGGATGCTTGTTCTAAGGATTGTATTTGCAATCCTCAAATAGTGAGACTGTATATTCAGTGTAGTGAGTAAGTCCCAACTCTGAGATTGTGGCATCTTAGGAGTGTTGTGTTCTTTATTTTGACAGTTTGCAAGTGTAGGACTCTGATCTCTTTGGGTATGTGCTATACCATAGGCCTTGTAGACATCCATGGCAACCTGTTGAGATGAAACCATTGCATTTTATCTTGCTCAGCTGTACAAAGAACAAGAAAATGAATATTTTACTTGGATACAGACAGTAGTGTTAACACTGTAACCTTTAAAGGATGTTTATTGAAAACAGAGTATGTCTATTTGCTGAGTTTAGCCCTGAGATGGGACTTGGTGTTTTGTAAATGTTAAGTGGCATCAAAAATGTTAATATGCTGTCTCCTTATAGATTAAGTGTTTCTGTATAGAAGTGATTTAAATTTTATTCATTATAGTTTAAAAATAATGTTTTATTGACATTCAGGAAGCAGCTGCTGTTTTTACCTTTTGAGGGAAGCAGCACATCTTATGCCTGTTGTACAAGAAGAAAGGAGCTGTCCATATTTGCAGGTAGTCCATAGGTATCAGTCTCCTGTCATACAGAAGTTCTGGAGTGGGTGACTGAAACAAACGCACATTGAGAAGAGTAATTTGCAGTGAGGCAAAGTAATGAAGGAGAACCTGGAGATGAGCGAATAGTCCAGCTGTATATACTTGGACTAGGAGAGAGCTTATGACAAAGTCCAAGAAAACTGACTTGGGCTGTCTTGCACTTTTTTTTTTCAGTCCCAGAAGCATTGGTAGAATTAGTGCAGGCTATATACAAGTGTCCAGTGATAAACGTATGAGCAGTTTTAGGACATGACAGAGGGGTTCCCAGTGGGAGTTGGTGTGCATCATGGTTCAGCTGTAAGCCCACTCCAGTTTGTACTAGTCATGGACTGCATTAGCAACAGTTTGGAGGGGGCAGATAACATAGCTGCTGTATTTGGATGATGTGACACTACAAGCAAACTCTGATAAGGAACTTCAAATGATAAGGAATTGGAGTGCTAACGGAAAGCACTAGGGATCTACCTGAGTACAGACAAGATAATAGTAATGGCAGCAAGTAAAATAAACGAAAGCTAACAATTTTAAGGTAGAAGGAAAGATGGTGAAACATGTTAAGTATGCTACAGTAACCTGGGAAGTGAAAGCAGAGCAGATGAGGAAGCTTGAGCTGATGGATCAAAGTGTCTGAAGTAGGATGCACACTGGGACTGATGTAGAATGGAGGATATTGGAGCATAAGTGAAGGTAGCCCCAAATGCAGAGAGGGTTAAGGAGAACAGTTTTATAGTGGTTTGTTGCATATACAGGAAAGCAGAAAAAGATGATTTGAGAAAGCTGGTTTGAATGAGGCAGAAATAAGGCAAGAGAAGTCTTACACTAGTTGAAAGCCTCTGTTAGAGAAGGTGAAAGAGTGGCACTGAATTGAGAGAGGTGGTTGATAGTTGCTGCAGTACTCAACTCCATGTAAAAATGGGTGAAATGGGGGGTTAAAGATGAGAAATTATTTAGCATACCTTGAAAATTTCATAAAAAAATTTCGAACCATTTTGGAGCTGTATGCATTTTTATACACAGGGAGCAAAAGTCAGTAATTCAAGAACAGCCCTCTTAAAAATGGGCAGTAGTAAAGTGAATCCATTCTGGAGAGGTTTGAGATGCAATGTAGTTGGGTGTGAGTGCTCCACCCACTTGGTTTAAGGTGGATGTGTCCCAGTTCTTGGACTGGCCTGCATCCCGAAATAGGTTGCTACCTGGGTCCATATAGGAGAGTGTAAGAAGGGAAACTGGAGAGGTTTGTGCAGGAATGACCGCATTTCCACCTTAATGAGAGTACCCCACAACAGTTTGAGCTCCATCTGCTCAGTTATGTCTAGATGAAATCTTTGCAGTAGTAATTTTTTTGAGCATCTTAAAGTTGATCTTGTCTGCATAAAGTAGTAAGTCAAGCTGGTCTTTCCTAATACATTTCCCAGTGGTAATGTGTAGACAGAAAAAGGGTGGGAGGAAGTATTTACAGAACATTCAAGCTCTTCAATTCTTAGTAGTTTTGTGAGTCCCATCAACACTGCTCCATTTCCCATGAACAGTGCTTCCAGTACCACAGTTTAGTTTAGTTTATTCTCTCCTGATTTTCTTGCCAGATGATCTGTGTCCACTTCAACATGGCATTATCATAGTATCAAGAAGTTAAGTGTAGAGGTGTGTGTGAAACAAAACCTTAGATAACGAGGCAAAAGTCCCATATCTTCCTGTTTGTGTGCACTTCAGCAGAAGCATGAAAAATGTAGTAGTACCACCTGGTTGCAAAGCTGCCACACTGCTGTAATTTGGTCACTGTACAGAAGAGGACGTACTGAAGTTTTGTGCAGTTGTGGCCATATTTTCCCGTGTGTGTGTGTGTGTGTGTGTGTGTGTGTGTGTGTAGGGGGTTAGAAACAAGTGCAAACTTAAACTGTATTATGGAGTATGCATTTGCTCTTCTGTCACTATTGGAATTCCTCAGAAGAAAAGGTTTTTACTGAATAAAGTAGTCTCTGACTTTAGTCTAACTGCTTCTTTAACTGTTCCAGATACTGACTGTGCAGTGAACTTTTGCACAAGTTCTTAGAGTCTTCAGTTACTGTTTCACAGCTAAAACTTGAATAGCATATCTTTTATTAAAAAAAAAAAAAGTAATGTCTTTCGGCTTTTCCCGGTTAGGGGTTGCCACAGTGGATCACTGATCTGCAGATTGATTGGCAGTGGTATTTTTACAGTACTGAGTTGCCAGTCTGGTGTCCAACCTTCACAGAAGGTGCACACATACGTACACTCACCTACCTACATGTCTTTAAAACTCACGCGACCGCAGGGAGGACATGCAGACTCCGCACAGAAGGCTCTTCAGCCGTCAATCGAACCAGAGAACCTCTTGTTGTGAGGTGACGACACTTAACTGCTGCACCACCACAGCCTTCATATAATTAACATTTTTAATGTGAAACAATGAAATCTAGTAGGCCTTTGGGTTCTGTATGTCTTTAAAGAGGCAGTTATAGGCAACAATTGGTTATTACTTTCTTCTTTTACTTTATGGTTGCTCACTGTACAATAATTTCTTTGACAATGTCCACTCCCTTTAGAGTAAAGGTGCCAAATTCATTACAGGGTGTCTGTAGACCCAGCTGCTGTTTCATCATAAATCTGTTGTGTTGAATTTGGTAACACTCAAATTGCACTGTCTTGCATTTGTGCAGAAGTTGCCAACATTTGCACTTCCATCTTTAACTTCCTAGATTGGTTTAATACCTCTCCTACAGTGGGTAACAGATTTATAGTCTTAATACTTACTTTGGGTTGTTTAGTACACACTGTCTGGAGCACAGTTAGTAGTATACTTACTTGCCATTGTTGCATACACACTGTCAGGAGCACATCAGGTAGCACACTTACTTGTCTTTGTTGCTGGAAGACGACAGAGCTGTGGGTTCTATTAATACTCCAGGTGACTGGATTGCTAACATTTCAGTGCTGCATTCCTGAATGTTATCCTTCAGATGAGACATTAAACATAAGATCATAGGAGATTACTAGGCTGTCGACCTGGAGGTCATTTCAAGCCTAGCCATTTCATCCTAATGTAATGCCATAAAAATGTTAGTTAATACCTAAGATTGCATTTAGTAATGACTGCCCATGTCCTGGAGGGTTGTGGGCACTCTATCTGGTAAGAATTTACAGTGCCTCATCCACTTTTCTAGGTTCTTTTTGAACAGTGTCATAGAGGTGCTCTGTTACACATGAATAGGTAGCCTATTCCAAAGATGTGGCAGTCACTGGGAGATAAATCTGTCCCTTCAGCATGTCCTATTTAAGTCACAGGCCATATTAAGTTCCCTGAAATGGGTGGACCTAATCCTGTTAGATTTACAGATATGCAGCAGGTTCGTTAGGTAGGGGTCTGAGACTGCTCTGTAAGCCAGGCATAAGTCTCACCTAAGAAGTCTCTATGATAGTGACAGGGACTTTAGTTGGTCTGTGTATGGCACGTGCTGGATTCCATTGATGATCTTTGTTAGAAACCTCTGAGGTCTCTTCAGTTGCTGCAGGTGCTTTGTACTGTACATGCCGAACGGGGTGTTATACTCCATTATGGGCCAGATTAGTGTGGAGTATAAAGAGGTTATAACCTCTTTTGCTCTTGAGGCGATGCCTTTACTAATCAAGTGTGCTTTAGAAAGTCTTCCTTACTATAGTAGACACATGGTGGTCGAAGTTAAGGTCATGGTCAACTTGTGAACCCAATTCCCTTACCACTTCTTGAGTACTTAGGGTATTGTTGTTAAATTGATAGTGTGAAGGGACTTTGTTTGTGCTGAAGGAAATGATGCATTTCTTTGCATTCAGTTTGAGACCATGAGTAAGACACCAGTCATTGGTCTGTGTAAGACCCTGCTGGAGTATATGGACATCATTTGGAGATGCATTAACTGCATCCAGTTTGCATTCGTCTGCAAACTTGGTCAGCCACTACTCCTTAGTTTGGACCAGAACCTCTTAGAAGTATATACCAGACAGTAGGGGGCCCAGCACTGACCCCTGTAGCACCCCGCTGGTAGCAGGCCTACTGGTTGATGTGGAGTCGCCCACTTTGATAGTGTGTGCCAGGTTTGTGAGCCACTTAGCAACCCATTTTACAATGAAGGGATTTACATTCAATTTGCTAAGTTTATCGGTAATGCCGGAGTATGGGATTGTGTCAAAGGCTTTTGCCAAGTTGAGGTATGCTGTGTGCACAGATGCGCCCTCATCAATGTCCCTGATCACATTTTTGAAAAAAAATCAACAAGATTTAACAGGCAGGATCTGCCCTTGATGAAGCCGAATTGGGTAGTATCCAGGGTTTGGAGGTCACCTATGTCAAGTCCATAATGATACATTCCATGGCCTTACTGATGAGGCTGGTCAGGCTTATGGGTCTGTTGCTAGGAAACCTTTATGGAGTGGAGTAACTGTTGTTGTTCTCTTTTCCACAGAAACAAATCCTGTGGTTAGACTGTGATTGAATAGGGTACTTACTGGTGATGCTAGTTCATGTTTTAGCCTATTTAGAAGACAGTCTGGGATGCCGTGTGGTCCCATAGAGGCTGTGTTTTTTTTTTTTTTTTTTGCCTTGGACAAGGCTTAGAGCTTTTCTTCAGATGTGTAGAGTGGGGGGAAGTTTGGGGCAAGTTTTGTGATAGATTTGGAGGGGATGGGGGGGTGAAATTTTTGCCAAACTTATCCGCTAGCGGGTTTGCTGTCTCTGTGGGGTCAGTGTATGTGATAACATTGGTCACTAGTTCTGCACATGCTTGGGTCCTACCTTTTAGGCTTTGTACGTACCTGTAAAAGACTTTGTAGTTATCTTTGGATGTGTTAGCTAAGCTTTTCTCAGAGGTCCTTGGAGGATTTGACAAGTTGTCTTATTTGCCTGTTGAGGTCAAGGAGGGTGCTTTTGCATTGTTGGGGTCTTCCCTTTGTTTTCATGGACAGCGACCTTTTGCATTTATTGTAAAGTAAGTTGATGTTGAATGTCCACCATGGTGGCTTGTTTTTACTTGAGGCTCTGGCTTTGATTTTTACTGGTACAGCCAAGTCTATGCACTTAAGCAGGTGATTACATAGAAGTTTACACCAAAGCCCTGTACAGTTACCACTTCCAGCTGGGGGTGTGGCGCAGACTGCATTTATACCTTCACCTAGGAGGGTATAGTCTGCCTTGGTGAAGTTTTTTTAGTCTGATTTCCTCCTTTGTGAGTTCTGGTGGTAGTGTCAGCTTGAAGGTGACTGATTTTTTGGTCAGATTTAACTAATGAGGGTCCAACAGTTGTAGTACTGCATCTGTTTGACATGTTAGTGAGGGCCAGATGTAGTATGTTTGTTCATCTTGTTGGAGTATGAACAATTTGTTCCGGGGCATTTGATTTAACAAAATTAATGTGATGTTAAGTTGTCTCTCTCGCCTTCATTCTTGCTGGTTGGGTAGTTCCCGGGATCCAAGGTGGATCTTCCCTTGTGGATCGGGATAACTGTAGCTGTGCGCCAGTCAGTGGGCACGAAGCCTGAGGTGAGGCTATGATTAAACATGACACTTAGGTGGGGTGCCAGTTCATTTTGTAGTTCATGTAGTACACAGCCTGGGATGTCATCTGGTCCCATGGATGCTGTATTCTTAGCTTTGGAGAGTGCTGTTTCTACCTGTGTGGCTGTGATTATCGGAATTTGGCAATCTTTTGGTATTGAGATGGGCCGTTTAGGGGGTAAGAGGGGAGTGAAGTTGGCACTAAATTGATCTGCCAGGATATTGGCAATATCCTTGGGATCAGTATATTTAATGCCATTCTGTTGTAGCTCAGAGCACATCTGAGCATTGCCATTTAGATTCTTGACATAACTATAGAATGCCTTGTGGTTGTCTTTGGAATCTTTGGCAATTTTATTTTCGTAACTAGCTTTTGAGGATTTTATGAGGGAGCTCAGCATCTTACTGAGGCTGGTGAGGGAGTTTTTTGCATCCTGGGATTTTCCTCTTTTCTGCAACAGTTTCTTCCTTCTTCCTTCCAAGCTCTAGACCAACCACCCTTCACCAGACAGGTTCAAGTCAGCACAGTCCTCTCACTAGAGTGCAGAAAGGCCCCTTCCAATCCAAGATGGCCTGGAAAATGTGGTCAGAACAAACAGCCACTACAAACTGATCCAGATGCAGCAAACCTGTATCTGGACTATGCTACAGCTACTAGCTACCTTAGTTTCAATGAGAACCACTAGAAAATATTTAACACAGCAGAAAATAGCAGTGAGACACTATAAAAAAACATTTAAAACAGCAGAAAATCATCAAGGAGACTCTAAAGAATGTTTTAAACAGTTAACAAATCACTTATTATAACACTGCTCTGTGGGACACCAGAACAAGCAGATTGTTTGCCAACAGAGAAAAACACCAGCAACAATACACCACTTGAGTTGGTGGTACCTCTAGTGGATATAAAAGATCCCATGGCAGCTATTGAAAAGATAGAAGGGAAGTTCCTGATGCCCTGGTCAAACTTCCTTTAGCAGTATAAATACCACCTTGGCTATTAAAATTAAGGAACTTTTTGTGTTAGTGGATTAGGGCTCTTGCAGGTTTCCCAGTTGATGTGGGATAATTGAAATCCCCCATAACCAGGGTGTTTGGTAATATTTGGATTGTCTCCAGTTTGGTCAAGTAGGCTTCATGTGCGTCATGCCCCATGGAGGGGGCTCTATTAACTGCTTATGACTTGAATTACCCATCGTAACCTAAACTTGGAATAACTCCATGGAGTTGTCCAGTCTAGAAGGGAGGTGAATTCATCTCTAATATAGATAGAAACACGGTCTCCTTTAGTTCTTGCAAGTTCATTTTGCGGTCTGAAGGTGTGGAAGGCATTGTAGCATTCCAAGGCCAGGGTACTCTTTTGGTTTAAGCTTCTACCAACATGAAATTTGCCGATCATAACAAAATAAGTGTCATGCTGCTAAACGCTAGAAGCTTAAACCAAAAGCTGCACACCCTGGAAGCTCTTCTATCACAGCAAACTGTAGAGTTCTGTGCAGTCACAGAAACCTGGTGCAAGGCCTCAGAGTACCCTGGCCTTGGAAGGCTTCTTCCTCCTCCTGTTGCCACGGTGACCACGGATGCCTCCCTGATCGGGTGGTGGGGGGGGCATTTTCAGGGCAGGACTGTCCAGGGCACTTGGCAACCTCTATAGTACCACCTGCACATAAATGTCTTGGAGATGAGAGGGGTGCTTTTAGCGTTGCAAGCTCTTCAGGACTCTCTACCCACCGGGACTATTGCAATTCAAACAGACAATATAGTGTGGTACATCAACAAGCAAGGCGGAACCAAGTCCTATCCCTTATGTCGAGAAGCACTCAGACTCTGGCAGTGGGCGATCTCCTCTCAATGGTTTCTGATAGCAACGCACATCCCCGGGAAGTCCAATGTCATAGCGGACAGGCTAAGCAGAGTTATTCTCATGCCTCACGAGTGGTCTCTCAATCAGTCAGTAGCGGACAAAATTTTCCGCAGATGGGGTCAACCTTGCTGCAACCTTTTTGCAACTCCTCTCAACAGCAAGTGCAATGATTTCTTCACTCTCTTCCCCCTTCCCGGGCACTCCCCCAGAGACGCTCTAGTTCACGATTGGCCCCGGGGCCTTCTCTGTGCATTCCCACCCTTTCCCCTAATTCCCAAACTAATTCAGAAGGCGACCGCATTGGGATCCAGGATGATCCTCATTGCCCCTTACTGGCCTCAACAAATTTGGTTCCCATTCCTGCATCGTCACCTACTGGAGCAGCCTTGGAATCTGGACCCAGTGCCAGACCTCTTGGTCCGTCAGTCGGCGGGCTGCACCAATCCCTTCAGTCTCTCAACCTCGCAGCTTGGTTGCTCCACTTCCAGCCTTAGCCAGGCTTCCACATATTTCTCAGCCGGTGGTTGAAATCGTCCTTTCTTCGCACAAATCTACCACCAGGAAGACTTATGCTAGTAAGTGGAAACGTTTCTCTTTCTGGGCAGAGGCTAGGAATATAGACCCCTTTACAGCCCCTGTCCATCACGTTTTAGATTTTTTAGCAGAACTCTTTCAAGCTGGTTCCTCGTCTGTCACCATTAGGGTCCAATTAGCTGCTATCTCAAATTTCCACGCTGGCCTGTCAGAAACCAGCATCATGTCCCACAAACTTTGCAAGGCCTTTCTTAAAGGGACTATTTTGCTTAGGCCCTCGGTCAGAGATCCCCCGCCTCCGTGGGACTTAAACTTGATATTAGCTTCCTTGATTCTCCCCCCTTTTGAACCTGCGGCTTCATGTTCCTTAAAATTGCTCTCCTGAAAGACTGTCTTTTTAGTAGCCATCACCTCAGCTAGGAGAGTTTCGGAACTTCAAGCCTTCTGTATTCGTCCTCCTTACCTTGTGTTTCATAAGGATAGAGTTTCACTCGGGACTAATCCTTTGTTTCTGCCCAAGATACCTTCCGAAATAAACCTGAATCAGGCTATTGATCTACCTGTCTTTTTTCCTAACTATTCGAACAAAGCTAAACAAAAGTTACACCAATTGGACGTTCATAGGCAAGTACATTTTTATTTGGATAGGACCAAGCAAAAAAGGAAATCTAACCAACTCTTCCTGTCCTATGCTGAGGGCAAACAGGGCCTGCCAGTTTCTAAAGTAACCTTATCCAGGTGGCTGTCCTCTATTATTACTTTGATTTATCAGCTGAGACATAAATAACTCCCTACTAAACCCAAAGGTCATTCCACCAGAGCGTTAGCTACTTCGGTAGCTTTTCAAGCAAGACTACCTATGGAATCTATTTGTGCCGCAGCCACATGGGCCACTCCTCATACTTTCATTTCACATTATAAGTTGGATATGGCCTCTAGGAGTAGAGCTGCTTTTGGTTCCACTGTGCTCAAGAGTCTGTTCTGATGAGCCACCCAGGACTAAGGTGCTAGGGACGCTGTCCCAACCAGCAAGAATGAAGGCGAGAGAGACAACTTAACATTAAGAAGTTATGTACCTACCATAATGCTCCATGTTAGTTGTCTTCTTCTCGCCTTCTTTCTTGCATCCCACCCTCCATCCCCCTAGCCTGGACCGACCAAGAAGAGTCCCTTTTTGAGGCCTTCTTCCTTTGGCTGAGTCTTATCTTGATTACGTCCTCCTCTGTCTTAGTACTGTAGGAAAACCTTGTAGTATGGACAGTTTTCCTTGTATTTTCTATGGTGTTAGCTGTGCCAAACGAGATCTGGGTATCTAGCGCCAAGCATTGTGGGATATGGGGAGGCCTCGAGCCAGTAAATAGCTCTCGAGCTTTAGTAGATGGCCGAATCGGAGCCGAGGATCGGCTCTGAACCCAACCAGCAAGAAAGAAGGCAAGAAGAAGACAACTAACATGGAACATTATGGTAGGTACATAACTTCTTCTTATATTTTTATCTTGCTTGATTCCTTTGGATCTTTTTCCTCCTGGGCTTCTGCTCAGAATGGGCCTGGCTAAGTTGGCTCTCACAATCATCAGATGGAAATTAATACAAAATAATCCCATTGACAGCTGTCCCACAAAATTAGATAACACTCACAGTTTACACTATTTCAGCTTGTTGTCATGTTCATTTCTAAAGTGGGTAAGCCCACTGGCACAAGTTTCTCTTTTCAGGGGTGACACAGATAACTGGCTAAATGACTAGTTTTGTTGCACCCAAGCAAAGGGAGACATAAGGAATTAAACTCTCTGGAGTACAGGAAGCAACTCGTTAATGGCTCAGAGCCTTACTCCTTTGCTATTTTCTGAGTTTAAAAATGCTCTCTCCTAAAGTGTTACAGGCCAAGCTTGTAACAAGGATCAATAGGAGATAATTTGTCACCCTAAAGTGAGAGATGTGTGACAGCATGTTACAATTGTGACGACAAAATTACAGTTGTCTATAATAATGAAAATTGTGCATTTTTTACTTTTCTTTTGATGAGCATTTTGCTTTCTTCATTCCCTTGTGGGGGCATTGACTCCACACACATACACACACACTCACACACACACACACACACACACACACTCACACACACACACACACACACACACACACACACACACACACACACACTCACACACACTCCTTTTAAACGTACCACTTACAAGGTCACCCCTCTGTCTGGTAGTTTGGAAATCACATACCACATTTCTCTGCATTCTTTGTGCAGTAATAAGTACCTGACTCTGTGTTGTGCCTTTCCCAAAACTCTTCTGGGTTTCTGCAGAAAGTGAGAATATTACTTCTTTAGCCTTCCCCAAAAATGAGAGGGAAGATTAGAAAATGGGCCTTCAGTAGCTGAGAGGAATTATTGGAGAACTTTACAATTTAAAAAAACTGCATTAGTCAGTAAACTAAGGGAACATACCCTAATATAAACCCCACACATTTATTGCTTTTTATCGACAAAAAGGTGGAAGCAGGAGAGTGGACTAATGTCTCAAGTGACATACATAGTCATAGTTTTTTTTCCCAAAAGCTGTAATGGCTTGGTGGTTAACTGCTGTGACTATAGTGTACAGGGTCCTGAGTTCACGACCTGCAAGGGTTTATTTCCCGGCAATCACGTCAGTCACCCTGCTAGACAGGGGTCCAGGGAAGTAAATAGTATGTGAAAAAATAGCCAGGGAATTGTTATGGCTAGACTTGTGTAGGCCCTAGGGCCGATAGCCTAGTATCAACCTATGAACATTGGAAAAGATTTCACTGGCTTAGTCTCTGTCTGAGCTTTATCATCAGTAGAGTACGAATTAGAATTCCATTCTGTTTGATAGCCCACTTTTTGATTAACAAATGCTTGTATTTCCTCCTTAGCATGTTTTGCATCAAAAATTACTTTGACCTTCTGGGAAAAAATATTCTCAAGATAACTAGATACAGCAGCTTGAATCTCACACCTCCTCCTCAACATTCCCTGATTGCTGAAGTAAATTTGCTCTTCTTCTTCCTGGTTTATGGTGAGTAATAATTGTCTATAAATATTCTACTGTCTCAAACTTCTAGTGAATTGTTCTTCTGTCACAGTTTTGTTAGAATCAATTCTTTCTGCTGGTGGGATTACATCTTTACTAGTAGATGTCTTGGCTGCTTTCTTATGTTCAGGTGTTCAGGTTTGGAGCATACACAGGATGTGCCCTTTCAATTAATGACTCCTGCTGTGGAATACTAGTCCAGCTGCTTATTTGTGCTTTCATAAAATTATTATAGTCTTTCTCTTCCAGCTTCTCTGGTAGGGCAGAAAATCTATGGTTTTCTATACATGCGCTGTCCTGTAATTCTACCATTTTTTGAAACATCTTTTCTTGAGCATTTTCATACTCATCCAGACTTTTCTTCATTTTGACCTCTGCTTTTTGCAGTTTTATCAGCTCATCTGCATATCTGTTTAAAGCTTTTTCAATTTTTTTCCAGCCCTTTATTAGATTTTATATACTGCTGCAGTATTTCATTTATTTTAATCGGCACTGAGCACATTTGACTTAGTTTTCCTCTAGATTACTAGAAGTCATGTCTTGCACAAAACTGGAGTTTGAACTGCTTTTTGCTGAATAGCTGCAGGATTCTTCCAGCCAGTATTTTCTACTCACCTCATTGTGATTAATTTTCTTTTATATTCTCTAAATGCTTTCTTTGCCTGCATCCAAGCAGTGCACTTACTAGACAGTAACTGAAATTTACACAAAAAGACAAATTCACTGGCTGTCTTTTCTGAGTTCCAGTTTTCACACTGGGAGGGCTGGTATTAAGCTGTTACTGTGCAGCCATCTTAGATGTTCAATTTCAGGTATTTCTGTGACAGAAAAAAGCTCTTTAGAAAGGCTGAAAGACTTCTGTTTCTTACAAAGGGGCAAAAAATGGTCAACATTTTTCTAAGCAGACTTCCAAAATGGCTGCACATTGAGTAACACTGTAACTCTAGCTCTCCTAGTGTGAAAACAGAAACTCAACAGAGAAGGCCAGTAGACTTTTGTGTTTACGGGTAAATTTCAGTAACTGGCCAGTAAGTGTACTGCTTGGATACCAGGAAAAAAGTAGTAGAGTACCTGGAAAAAATCGGCTGCAAAAAGTGAGGATGAAACACTGACTGAGGAAACTTCTGCAGCCGTTCAGCAAAAAGTAATGCAACCTCCAGACATGACTTTCAGCAGCCTACAGTAAGGTATAAGACAACTGCATTCAGACCTAGTTAAAATAAACAAAACACTAATGGAGTATGTCAACACAAACAACAAAAGGCTGGAAAAATGGAAGAAGCTTTAAACAGATATTCAGATGAGGTGGTAAAGCTGCAAAATTAGAGGTTGAAATGAAGAAAAGGCTGGCTAAATATGAGATGGTTCAGAAAAAAAATGTTTCAAAAAATAATAGAATTAGAGGACAGAGCACTTGGGAAAGCTTGAGATTTTCAGGGTCTATATTAAATAGACAAAAGTGCAAAATGTCAAATGCTCAAATTTGTGTAAATGCAGGAATTTGAAATCGCTATTGTGGGTGGGTGCGCCCCCCACACCCCCCGCTAAATATGTATTCCAACTCCGAGATCGTACTATAGTGAGGAAAGGGTAAATATTCTTATCTTCACTGTACTGCGATCCAAAAAATAAACATCGAGTTCCTGAATTTCCGCTCATGTGAGCGTTTGACATTTTGAACTTTCGTCGATCTGAAGTAGACCCGATTTTCAGCTATAACAGAGAAGCACTTTTAGAAAAGGGTAGGAGCAAGTTACATAGGAAAAATGGGAATTGTGGGAACAATACATACAGGAGAGGAATGAGGTTTAAAAGAAGGCAGGACTTAAATGAGCTGTGTAATGTTTGAATGAAAAAGATTGGGTAGATTATAAATGATGTACAATATTTCGACTGGGAGTGTGTCAGTATGGTTTGTGATGTAAAATGCTTGCTACTAGGATTGTGTTGGTGTGGTTTGTTTTAATTTATATAAGTGTATGATTGCCTATGTAATAAGTGATGGCTTAATAGAGATGTTTCTTGTTTAAAAGAAAGGACAAAAATTGAATAATTTATGTAATGTTGCTTAGGTTATATGATATATAGCAATATATGTGAAGTATAATATTTGTAAATGTGAACTTTTTAATACAGTTTGGTTATTTTTATGTAAATGTAAATTTGTCTATGTCACAAGTGATAATTCAATAAAGGTGTTTAAAAAAAATTTTCTAAGCAAACCATTGCACATTGGTTGTCCTCTGGTATTGTTTTTTTGTTACACCCACCATGACAAGGTAAATCCAAGCAGGGTAAAGGCACATTCCACCAGGGCCTCTTCCTCTTCAGTGGCATACTGAAAAGGAGGGACTGTAAAAGCATTCTAAAGGCAGCAACTTGGTCCTCCATCCATAGCTTCATAAAGCAATGCAAACTCGATTATTTTTCTAGATCCAGAGCATTCTTCACAAGAACCCTTTGCCAGGGGCTCTTGAACCCTTATCCTTCCTCCTCCCAAACTGGCTAAACTTTGGGAAACTACCCATATGCAAGTAAGGCAGTGTGTTTGTTGAACATAGTATAGTTACATAACTTCCATTTACCTCTGACAGTAGATATTAGTTGAATGCAGTGCCTTACTGGCATTACCCTTCCACCGCCTCCATGTTTTAGATGTATATAGCTGGTTGTTGAAGTTGCTGTTGTGTTTTTGTTCAGTAGCATTTTTTGTTTGTGTGTGTGGCATATAGTATGGAACAGTAGGTGTTCACAAAGCATGTATTCTCATCTGCTTTTTCCTGTTGGACCCTAGAAAACTGAAAGGGTCCTGTCTTTGAGTGTAAAGGGCTGTCCTGGTCTCCTAGGTGATCAGTCCTTCTCACTCAGACAGACAGCTGGAGGAGTTCTGAACTTTGACAGACTGCCAGAGGAAGGGTAGCAGTGCTCTTCTACATATATTCCAGTAAGACAGTGTGTTCTACAAGCATCTACTGTTACAGTTAAGTGGAACTTGTGCAACTGCACTTTCAATACCAAAATGTTGTTCTTTTTTTTTTTTTTTTTTTTTGTTACAGAATATTATTCTTGCTTAGTATGCAGATTCTGTCATTGAAGTTAAAACTTTGAAATTAGTGTTTACTATTAGAAACCCACAATAACAAAATGTGTCTGTGATGCACTACATGCATCTTTGTGGTTCTTAACTATAGGCATTACATACAGGCAACTTCTATGGATAAGAACACTGTATTCTCCTGATTATGTTAAGAGTAAGACATTGAATGCCCTTGTTAATAGCTAGTCTTTGAGCAATCTAAAGAAGATACTCTTGGCAAGTTCGAACAGAATGGCTAATCTAATAAGTTTGTTAAACAGATGTTTTGTATCCCAGTTCCGCAGCAGTATGAAACCCTTATGTGGAAAGCAGTAATCTACCAAGCATTCATAGCCAAAAATGTGAGCAGAAAACAGAACTCACTAGAGAAGATACCATAATACTCATCTGAGTAAATGAGTGCTGAAGCTAGTTTGTTTCCCACTTGTAGAGTGTGGAGGCAAATGGTACAGAACAGAAGGAAGATAACTCTGACAAACAGGACAAATAAAAGATTCAAAAGTGTTAATTCCACTGCAGATTGTACTAACACATGCTGAATGAAGAAGCTATACTTAGAGCCAGCAAAGTTTTCAGACTCAACTAGAGGGATAAACATTCCAAAAATAAGAATGCCCTCCTGTGCCAGGCAGTACCTAGTCTTATTTGATTACTATCTGCATTTTTGGAGAGTGTACATGGACACAGTACTGGAGAGTAGTATAAAGAAAAGCAACAAAGTTAGTTAAGGGGATAGAGGGACTGGTATATTAAGGATATCTGATGACTGGAGGCAAAGAGATGTAGGTGAGACATTACCCAAGCATGTGTCATCATGATATGCGGCTGTGAAGGGAAAGGAGATTCCTTGAATGCTGTAGAAGTGGAATGGGAATGATAGGGAGGAGATTCTTTAGCTGTAAAGAATAGAAACAAGCTACAGTTTGGACTTCAGGAAGCATTGCTTTATGGCTTGGGTTATCATTTTATGGAAAATACTTCCAAAGTGGGTTGTACAGTGAAGATCAGATGATGTAATCACTAGGGCTTGCAAAAGATGGATGAAAGGAGAGGCGTGAAAGAGATGTGTGGCTAGCTGCAGGCAAACAGGACAAGTTTAGGCTAGGTACAGAAATTGTTTCTTGCTCGCAATAATATGTATACATGTAATGTCAGTAGTTTGGGGTAGTGTGTTGATTTTATGGGACATTTGGAAGAAATACCACAGGCAATGTAGTTCTACTGCAAAACCCATGGAAAGCATTTAAAGAATTTCATTAGATATTAGAACCTGGTCAACTTCTTCCACAGGTAGCATGTTAGTACCCACACATTAGCATTGCCAGAACAAAGAGGGCAGTACTGTAGATTTGGTCATGCTACTGTAGAAGACCAGAAGTTGTTTCTCCACTCAAGTCTGTAAAAAAGGCAATTAGAAGATGTTATTGCTAGATATGCCCCAGCTAATTCTTTACAAACCCACAGAAATTTAGAATATTGACTTGCATTAAGCTATTAATATTTTAAAAATGGTAGTTTTGGGTATAAGACTGGAACATACCTTCATATTCCACTTTGAAAGTTTCACAAAAAATACCCAGAATCTAAGCTAGGGAATTTTAGCATTCAGTCATGTTTCTTTTTTTTTATCCTTTCTATAGCCCTGTTATTCACCAGATATCTTTTGTCTTCATGTTTGCCAATTACAGAATAAAACACACATCAATATTTTTCACCCTGGATAATTGCATAATAGTGTCGCCTTTATCCTAACAGTTGTTTTAATTTCTGATAAGAGTAAAGAACATGTATTAAGCTTGGGGTATATCTTAAGTTGTAAGCATCCCTGACATCTGTAAAAGATTCAGTTTTCATGAGCCATTCTAAACTCAGTGCAAACAAGTTTTTCCTCCCATAGCAGGGTATTGCTGATTGCAGTCTTTCTGTTGCAAGTGCCAAGTCTGAAGTGGATTTGTGTCCTTTTCCATTTTCATGCTAAAAACACAAGACTTCATTGTGAAGGACCACTTGGAAGCAATGTACAGACTCCTGCAGCATAAGGTTCCACTCCTGCCATCAGGTGCAGAAGAATTTCTGTGGAAGGTTAACTAGTATATTTTAATCAAGGCATATTCCCCTTTCCTTTAACTCCAAGAAAGGTATGACTACAGGTATATCTTACTGTGTGAGTAAACTGTTTCCTTTATCTATGAGTTCAGAGTTAATATTTCTCCGTAGATCCATATCAACACGAAGGAAGTATGAGTTGTAGATTTAGCAATGATGGTCTTCCAGACCAGTTTTCTTTCAAGACCCCTTCATTCAGTTAAAGTCATCACATACAGCGTTGATATGATACATCAATATACAGGAATACATGTGTACATTTCCATTGTGTACAGAGGCACTGAACATCTGAGAGTGGTTCAAATATCACAAAATGACATTTCAGATAGCTTATCTCCTGTATCAGCCGAGTCCCTTACCAAACAATCTAAGCATATCTGTCAGCATTTATTATAAAAGGAAACTGTTGATTGATATTTTGCAGTACCTTCTGTTGTAGGAGATCAAGAGGTAGACATCTTACTTTCACAAGACACTGCTTTTCAGCCCTGATTTTGCTCCTCAAACCTCATCCAGTGAACTTAGAGAGAAACTTTCTTGTAGGCTTATAGATTCGCTGGTCCTTACTAGGTTATTGATCCATGAGGGTCTTAAGAAGCCTAGCCATATTTTCCTATCTATATATATATATATAGATAGATAGATATGAGGGACAGGGGTGTTAATTCAGAGTTGAATTTGCCAGTACCCTTCCATTTGTCCATATTATGTTTAAATAGTGTAAGAGAAGTGCTTTGCTTCATGGGGTAAGGAAGATGATTCCAAAGAAGTGGTGTTCTCTGCTGATCTGCGTCTGTCCCTTCACATGTTCTATTTATGTTGCAGAAGAGATTTAAATGTCTTGAATGGGAGTCTGTGACCTTATTGGACATAGGGTCATTGGAGGCCTTAAGGCTCTGTAAGTGAGGCAGAGATAGCTTGTCACTCAACAGCCTGTATGACACAAAAAAGAGGGTCAAGGCATTGAGATGGTCTGTATAGTTTTTATGATTTAGGTCCTTGCTTTTCTTAGTAAGAAAGCATTGTCGGCATTCAGGTTATGTCAAATGTTTTGGCAGATACATTGTAGGAACCATTATACTCAGTAACTGGACTGATCATCGCGGACTACAGTAGAGTGAAAATATCCCTGGATCCAAATGCCATACTCTTAACAATAAGTTATGCAATGAAAAAGCACTTTCTTAAAATAGTGAATATGTAGTGACTGAAGGACAGTTAATTTCCTACATAAATTAACCAGTCCCTTACTACTGGATCAGCTTTCCAGGGTGTGTTGTCACTGTGATAGTTACAAAGAACTTGCTTGCTTGCTGAAGAATACTGTTATACATTCCTTGGATCTTGATGTCCCATGTGGAGTTTATAATAGCACCAAGTTTGCAGTCGTCTGCAGACTTGGAAACCCTTAACGTAAGCTTTGACCTTTGGGAAGTAAGTGCCAAAGAAGAGTGGTCCAATGAAGTGACCCTGGGGTACAATGCTAGGGACAGATGTTTTGGAGGAGGTAGCACACCCCATCCTAATTTCTTGGATTCCATTTGTGTCCAGGTTTCTATCCAAATTACATCTTGTTAAGATTTAACTGGGATAGTTTATCTACAGTACCTGAGTGTAGGATGGTGTCAAAGACTTTTGCAGTTTTATCCAGATATGCAGTGAATGTGTATTGATTTTCTCTCATCCATTTCTTCACTAACCTTCTTGAAAAAGTTAACTAGGTTAAGTAGGCAGACCTGACCTTATGAAATTTGAACAGTCTTGGGCTGAGAGTTTTTAGCTTATCTATGTCCTTATTTATTAATTCTATAGCAATCCTTTTCATAGCCTTAAAAGATAAGACCGGTCAGACTTATGCACTTATAATTTCCCAGGCCTTTTGATGCCCAACCTTTATAAAAGGGAATGACAGTTGCTGCCCTCCATTTGTCCAGCAAAAACCTGTTTGGAGGCTGACATTGTATAGCCTCTCTAAAAGGATTGACTGCTGCTGTTTCAGTTTCAGTTTGTTGGACTTGGGACCTGTTTTATTACTTACTCCATTTTACTTAGTACAGAAAGTATTGTTTAAAACAAGGGAAAACGGGTTTTCTTAATCTTCATAATTGTAAGATGCCAGGGCACCTGGAAATATTTATCTCAAGGATCATTGCTGATAGAGTTAAAAATCTGTTTGGAATATTAGCAGTCAGGTAGACATCATGTACTCAGCTCATTCCCTTTCAGAACTGGGACATCCCTTTGAGCTTAAGGCTAGGTCCACGAGAAAAGCAAGTGCATCACACAGGTTTGCCATTTCTTTTCTGCCACATAAAATTTAGTGGTCACTACCACAGTGCTTTCCCCGGTTCCAGCATTATTTTGGTCTGTCAGTCTTGACTATTGATAAGTATTAACTGTTATGCTCTTATTTGCTTATATGTATTTACTAAGGATGTCCTCTCTTACAAGTATCACCAAGTATCCTTGCAGGCTGTACACCCTCTTAAGGATTCACATACTGAATGTTTGTTTTGTCTGGGAAGTACCATAAGGTTGAGGACTGTCAACCTTGTACCAGAGTTATTGGAAGACTTTTGTTAGGACAGATGGAAACTTATAATTTTTTTCTCCTCCCATTTTTTATGCCCCCAGCTGACCATTTTTTTTTTCCATAGTGTCCCCAATACTATCCTCCAAAACTGAGACTGCACCGGTGGTGGGTTGGGCAAGGGAAATGGAGCCAAGCAGCCTGTAGTGCCGCATATGCTGACTGTACATGCCAGTGAGGACTTTTTGGTATGCCCTAAGTTGGCAGACCTAGTGACATTGAATGCATCATCACTCAAAATGTCAGCTAATTCTGGCTTCCTCAGATACTGAAGTTTTACTAGCATTCTTTCCTGTGATTACAGCACATCACTGTCACCAGGGATACATCTTCATCATGGACAAAAATTCCCTTCCCCCTCCAGGACCAGGCGAGCCAACAAAGCCACTCTTACCCACCCCTCCCTCCTGGATCCTCCATCACCTGAGTTGCTAGTCCATCTTAGAGCTGTGGTATGTATACAACCTTTTCTTGATCATCTGAAATTACTTTTACTTCCTGATCTTCTCCTTTATCTTCTGCATGTAAAAGGAAGCCTGTTTAAAAAAATTGAGAGTGTTATAAATATTGTGTGTAGTCCCAAAAAATAACTTCTGCAGAGGACATATTCCTTAGTATCTGGAAGAGCACTTTTCATCCTAAAGAAGCGCACTGCTGCTCCACCACCTACCCACATTATTGAATTATTCTAAGAGTCTGTCAGACTACTTAGTGTGACAGCATACACCAAAATCTCCACACAGACATGGTCAGTGTGGCTATCAAGAAAGAGTAAAGTAACCGCTGTGTATTTCCCCTTGTTCTGTACTGTACCATGCCAGCAGCTCAATGTAATAACAAGGTAGCCCAGATGACTGTGTGTGTGTGTGTGTGTGTGTGTGTGTGTGTGTGTGTGTGTGTGTGTGTGTGTGTGTGTGTGTGTGTCAGGCTGCCATCCTTCACCCACAGTGTTCATTGCCAAGATACACTCAACATTGTATTGTTTCAGATGTCAGTGAACTTATGTCTATTTTTTTGATTCCATCCTGTCTTGTACTATGCCCTATTGCTGACAGAATGGCTTATTAGATAGATGGTGGTGCTACATTATGACACCTACGTAGACTTTGGTAGGGGCATTTTGTAAAGGTCTTCCTGTTCTTATCTACAGAGAGAAACTGTTTTACATAATATTAAAATGAAAGGTTCTGTTGCTGTGTACAATGCCATTGACAGGAAATGAATGAATTCATAGTATTTAAGGGACAAGTGTAGGATATGGTTTGAGACATTGTTTTTGTGCTCAGTGGGAACCTACAAGGTGTGAGTTTATACCTTTATAAAGTATAGTTGAGGATAGTTTTTCTTTCTTTTATGGCTGATATTTATGTATTAAGCTGAGCAACATATCTCCTATTGTAAGGACATGGGTGCACACCTATGTGTTAGCAGTGCTGTGATCACAGTTGAAGTTCCCTACATTTATGCCTTTATCACAGTTTTCTGCATAATTCACATTTCTGTGAATCGTGGAAGATAGTGGGCTGCATCATTTGCACAACTATCTGTTATATCTGGACTTCTCTAAGTGCACATTAATGTATCTTTTTTATTCTGGTATACATAGTTCCATTCATCAGTTGTACAGAGCTCTGGTATGTGGTTTAGCTCATGCATCAGTCCTCAATGATTCCAGACAATGATTTTGAATCCTGGACTGTGCATTTTAAAGGGTAGACTAATTGTAAAGCAAGGAAGGAGCTCATTATGCTGTACTGCCCACCTTGGTCTTTGTACTCAGCGTCCCAGTGGTTGGTTGTGGTTCCATAGGTACAGCTTGGAACATCTGCCTTTTGCTGTTTTGCTTATCAGGCCCTGCACCTGTAGAACCTGTTTCTATGACTTCTTAGTGATTGTTCCATGCTAGTATGTTTCCATGGATCACTAAAGTCTTTTAGTTATATTTAGAGGTGCCTTTACTTTACTTTTTAATTATATTTTTTGTTGTACTCGTGATAAATTTGCAAGTGATTTTGCAAAAAAAAAAAAAAAGATTATAGTGTGCTGTTTATTTTTATTTATTTTTTTTATTTTCAGTGTTTACTCAGTTTTTTCTATAACTTCACCCACAAAATTATGTCATGATAGGTACTGAACAATGGTTTTCATGCAGTAAGAAACTATTATGGGTAATGAAACATAGTGGAGCTGTTTCTTATTTACATTGTGCTTTCACTACTACATTATCTTGTGTTAATAATTTTCAGGGTGAGTTGTTCCATCTGCAAGAACTGTTTGATAATTTGTCTTTCCACAACGTAAGACACTACTTCTGATACATTTAACATATAACTAGATTAGTCTGTTCATTAATTCAGAATGAGAGGAATTATGGTTTCCATCTTTCATCATGTTATAGCAGAGATTTTCAGCTCTGAGAAGAATACTCAGGGAGCTGTCCTTACCAACAAAATAAAATGTAAAAACAAGATGTTTGCATCAAAAACTGCATAATTTGATATTGTATATGGTAAATAGGGTGTATATCCAATTCCAAAGATTTATTTACATTTGCTTTAAATGTGACCAATATACGTTAAGAATTTACCTCTCTGAACTGGCATATCAGAGTGGTGACCTGCCTCATCAGTCCTTACTTTGCTGCCCTGGCTTTATTGACTTAATGAGTTCCCAACCACTGAATTGCTGGCATGCTGCCTTTCCTTTTCTTTTCTTTTCATGAACTGTTGCAATTACTCATCTTAACTTATTATTTAGTGATAGGCATGATGTTACTTGTTTGATGGATTTTATATTTTTATTTGGGGTCTATATTAGAACATCGAAGTTTCAAAACTTTGACTGTTCTAACATCGATCTCTATTCAGCGAATGCTGAAAATAGAGAAGCTACAGAAAAACCAAATTTTTTCCTAGGGAAGGAATTCAGTTGTCCGTTTCTGTCGCTTCGCTATTTTCAGCGCTGTGGTGGAGAGTTACGGGTCGGGTTCAGGTAAGTGTGCGATTGGGCGCGGGTTAAGTATATGTGCGATTGTGTGGACGTGAGGGTTAGGCAGGTTAGGTGAGTTAGGGTTAGGTATGTGTGCGATTGTGTGGACGTGAGGGTTAGGGTGAGTTAGGTGAGTTAGGGTTAGGGCACAGGTCAGGTAAGTGTGCTATTGTGTGGACGTATGGGTTAGGGCGGGGTAGGTGAGTTAAGGTTAGGGTGCGGGTGAAGTGAGTGTGCGATAGTGACGGACCTTAGGGTTAGGGTTTGGATTAAGGTAAGTGGATAGTTAGTGGTGTACGTATAGTTTAGTGTATGGTTAGATGTAAGATTTTAGGTGTATGTGTGTGGATTGTTGTGTGTTTGGTGTGCTTGTGTTGTGTGTATGTGCTTTGGAACAGCTAATTTTTTTCTCTAGGAAAAAAATTGCTGTTTTGCATATTTGATGATGTCAGCGTTCGCTGAATAGGGGTCGATATTAGAACATTCGAAGTTTTGAAACTTCACTGTTTTAATATAGACCCTTTATTTGTATTTATTTTTTCATACATTGTTGTTTTGTTTTTTGTACTCAGTGCTTTTGCTGAAAAATTCCTTAATAAAATTGAAGTTGGAAGCTGAAAGATGAAAAAACTAAAGAAGCATAGGAGTTTGCAGAGCTAAGATACATAAGAAGTACACATCAGGTTTGCCACAGAGGCTCCTGGTTTTAAAATACTAGATTTCAAATGCACTCCTCATCTCAGATAGTTGATGTCGCCTACAAGTCCCCATGCTCTCCCAAGTGGCCCAGTGACTGAACCAGGTGTCAAAGGAGATATTATATTGTTGGGACAGACTGTTATTGTAATCAAGGTATACTTAACACGTGACTTTCTAGGGCCTCTTGTAAGGTATGTGAAATTCAAGCACCTGGCGCATAAGTGGCCATACACCAATATGTAATGCAGAAGATGTGTAATGCTGTAGAATGGTGACATACAGAAGAGTGAAACTGAAAAGTAGGTGAGGCACACACAGAAAAGTAATGTTGTGCGCATTAGTAGCAGTGCAGGACCTTAAATTGTGTCAGTTTTGGAGGAAAGCTGTACAGGAAGCAGGGAAAGAAAATCTAACAACACAGAAACACAGACAAATGGTCAGCATCAAAGAAATAGTCAGTACCAATGAAAAAAAGGGAAAAGGTATTGTATCAAACTGAAAAACGAAATTATGCACCAAGGTAAGCAGATACTTTGGCATATCACAGATCTGCTTCATGATGATAACATGCAAGACCTGGCCAGACTTCTCAGTAAACAACTTCTTGCTATGCTCATCATTGAACTCTTATAAGTGCTGAACCAAAGGATGTAGGTATCAGATCTATCTTGTCTGTTCAGCAGAAGCCAGTGTATTGTGCCATAAAGTCAATACTTTATTGGTTAATGGCAGTGGCTCGAAAATCAGATCATGGATATTCCTAAAGTCCATTTGCTGTCTTAGGGAGACCTTTACCTTATTAAAAATTAGGGATGAAGGGGAGTAGAATGTTAAATGTACTTAAAAGACAGACTGCTGTAGACTTCTGGCTCCTCCTGCTGTCAAATAAATATAATATAATGGTACAAAGAGCCACGGGGGGGGGGGGTCTATGCTGGGTTTGGGTGTCTGTGCCTTAGGACTGTATTCAGCAGGAACTCCTAAAGTACTGTAGTATTGTATACATGTTATTACCTCCTGGAACTGTGTTAATCTTGAAGCACTGGAAAAGCCTAGACATTCAAAGTCTACAAGAATGAAAGATGGAGTTAAGGATGATTTATTTTTCTTTTAAAAAATGTAACCCAATCTTGGAGGTGTAATGGCAAATATATCTACATCCAGCTGTTCCCTGTGATAACTTATACCAAATGTTTTTTTTCTTTTTTTAAAAACTAATCAAATAATATAGGGCTTAATGGCACATTTTGTCATGGAAGGTAGCCTTTGTTTGTTACAGTGCATTAGTTTGTCATAAAAGTAAATAGTATTTTTGCTGGACTTGTTTAAAAAGCAGTAATGCATAGTCTCATATGAGTAGGTCTGTCCTGTAACAGTACAAGTGTTGCCAGTATGAGATATGCAGCTTGGCATCTAAAGCTCCTTGAAGCTGCTGGCATATCCCCTTGTACGTGTAATGTGCTACATCAAGCTCTTTGTTTCAAAGTCTCTGTTGCCATGAGTAATTACAGCTGTATCAGTATAGTGCTTCCAAGTGTCTTGGAATTTTACTCTAAGTGGTATATTTCCTTTATTTCCTTTTGTTTTCTCATTTGGAAGCACTTTTAGTATGGTTCACTCACTTTCTAAATGTTTTCCATTTAAATTTCTTATGCTGTATTCTTCTTCCTTAAACCTTGGTATTCGTCGCCTGTCTTTTCTGGAATGCCACTGCATTCTCTTCCCATTGTGCAGTTTTCACTTACCAGTTTGATAGTTATTGCTCACCACTTCCTTGGACGGGGTATTCTTGTAGAACTTCATGACATTTTTGCACTTATTTCCTCTTGCTGCTGTTTAAAAATGACTTTCTTTTAATTTTCCACAGTGACAGTATGGGTACTGTCATAGTATGTTGTGCTTTCTGTTTATGTTTTTTGGTGAATTATTGGTCAAATGAATAAAGCATTCAAGAAATGTGAATGTGATGATAAAATCCCCAACACCTCCACAGTACAAATATACTGAGTGCTTCTGTTGTCTGGGAATAGTCATTATAATTTTTGTATTATATTTGAAAATCATTTCTATCAAATGCCAAGTTGAAGTAACAGTTTTTCTTACTCAGAAATCTTTGCCATTCATACCTGAGAAACCTTGACCTTGAAGGATGCTTTAGGGCTGAAGGCTTCCCACCTTGTTGTTGGAATCAAATCCCTCCATTATCAAAAGATATTTCCACTTCAGAAATGTTTGCTATGTCCACTGATTTCCCCACCTACTAAAAGGAAACATAATCACAGACCTGAGTGACAGGCATCTTCCTGTGTAAGTCCTCACCATAAAAAATGCAAATCACATTATGCAGTTTCTACTATTACCCTCAGAGAGGCATCTGCTAATGCTTCACCAAAATTGTGTAAGTTTCTAAGTTTAACATCTGTTTCTTCTATTAAGGATAAGGATGTATCTACTATAATGACCTCTAGATGAACTTCAACAAGCTACCATAAGGTTGCATCTAATGCAAAGTCTGTACAGAAGACTTTTGCTGCCACATCCCCCTTTTGTTTTAGGGTGGTTATAGATATCTTTTCTGTTGTTCTGTTTGCCATATTGTCTAAGTTTTTTTGTCAGGCCCATTTGCTGCTGGTGCTAATTCCACTAAGATTGGAGCTGACCTGTGGGATGTAAGAGTTGCTAACAGACTGATGAACAAGATCGTCTGTGGCCTTGATCCTCAAGCAGCAACCTTTGTCATCTCTTTTGACACTGACTCTGCATTTGATGTCAGTATTGTCTTTGAAGTTTATAGTGCCAGGGCTGTCAGGTTTGTTGGTCTGGAGTTGAAGTTTTCGTGTCCAGCTTGACACTGGTCCTTTCAGCATATATGTTGATAATGAATTTTCCAGACTTCTGGTTTTCCATGATGACATCCGCCGTATGTCAAGAATTCAGTTGCTGTTGATGTCATTGTTATAGCCTTTATTGTGTACACTGCCTCATATTTCTACATTACCCTGGACTACACTTTTTATAATGTCCGCAGGCACTGTTATAGCTGAAGTTTCAGCTACACTTCTTCTCATACAGCAGGATAGTGGATATAAGTGCCACCTGCAGTGTTTAATCACAACTTTTAGGTGAAAACATGCTTCTACCTTATCCTTGAACTACTCACTTCCAAGGACAGGAAGTAAGCACACCTGGAAATGATTCCACGTGGACTTGCCAGTGGAGTCCCCACATGCCAGATTTTGATAAGAAGGAAAGTACTATAGGTTCCCCTCTATGACCCAGGAAACCCATACCATGTATTTAAACTTATTTGAAACACTCGCCATCCAACCCAATATCATATTCATGGGTGACTTTAATTACCCCAGTATCAACTGGGAATCATATACAACACCATAAGTGCAGGCACAGAGATTCCTGGATTTTGTAAACACAAACTCCCTGGACCAGATTGTCAATACACAACAAGAGGTCCAAACATACTGGAGCTGGTCCTCACTAATATGGGAGAGTGCTGCACACCCCCTTGTGTAATATCTTCTCTGGTAAGGTCAGGTCACAAAATGGTCTCGTTTGAAGTAAAAATAAAACCCTTAGCCCCAGCTAACCCTGGAATATTCAGGAATTTCCTACTATTAAGTAGTAATCTGGCAAAATTTCAAGCCCTCCATAAACCCTGGGAACACTGCTGCCTATGCAGAACTGTTCACAGAAACCCTATACTTGCATGTTAATAGCTACATAGAGACAGCTGTACTTACCATGAAGAAGCACAGAACTAACTCAACTAACTAGGCGCCCTTGTGGAATCACATCAGTAGGCTATATAACAGAAGGAAAAAATCATGGCAAAAATTAGGAGTTGCAGCACCCAGCAGGATAAAAGCACTCTCATCAAACTAAACAAACAACTCAGAGGATAAATAGTCTACCAAAGCCATATCTGAGGTAAATTTGGCCACCCATGCCAAGGAGAACCACAAGGAAATCTTTAGCTATGTCTGCAACCTCAAAGGGAATACACAATTGTGTGCAGAGCTCACTGTAAATGGAACTACCTATACTGAGCCAGAAAATATATCAAACCTACTGGCTGACAAATTCATCTCCAACTTTACCCCTCTCTCTCCATCAACCTTCCCTCAGGAAATACCATCCAATATAACTCCCCCGCTAATGCTAGGGAATAGGTCCTTAATGCTTTCTCTAAGGCCAAGAACACTACATCAATGGACCCAGACAGTATCCAGTATGCCTTCATCTTCTTCTTTCGGCTTTTCTCGGTTTGGGGTCACCACAGCAGCATGTCTTTGGGATGTGGGAGGAAACCGGACAACCCAGAGGAAACCCACTCGACCACAGGGAGGACATGCAGACTCCGCACAGAAGGCACCCCAGCCGAGGATTGAACTGGAGAACCTCTTGCTGTGAGGCAACAACGCTAACCGCTGCACCACCACGGCCTCCCAGTATCTCAGTATGCCTTCTAAATAGCATGAAATAGGCTCTATCATACTTCTGAAATTTCTGTTTAACTGTAGTCTCTAAACAGGCTTCATGCCTCATGAATGGAGCCGTCCCGCTGCACAAAGGTAGGCCATCTGTAGACTCTGGAAACTACAGACCCATAAGTCTCACTAGTCTGATATGCAAAAACATAGAAAGAATTATCATAGAAATGATCCATAATGACATAGGACACCTCCAGTCATTGGACCCAACTCTTTTTGGTTTCATCAAGGGGAATTCATGCCTACTGAACTTAGTGGACGTCTTGGAGAAGGTCACCAAAGCAATGGATGAGGCCAAAATGGTTCACACTGCCTATCTTGACCTATCCAAGGCATTTGACACAATCCCCACTTGGGCATTGTTGACAAACTTAAGAATTTAGGTACAAACCCTTATGTAACCTGGTGGCTAGCACAGACAGGACCCAGGAAGTTAGACATAGTGAGTCAACCCCTACAAAGAGACCAGTCACAGGAAGAGTCCGTCAGGTATCAGTCCTGGGACCACTCCTTCTTGGCATTTACTTCTTCGAAGTCAAAGCCAGTATCAGTGGCCTCTGGCTGACTAAATTTGCAGATGTTTGCAAATTTGGAAAGGTCATTGAATCACCCACTGACAGATGCTTTCCAGGAAAGGCAGACATGGACAAACAACTGGTTCTAGAGCCATGGACTAAAACTAAATGCCAAGAAATGCATAATAATATCCTTCGGGAAGTCATACACCCCTGCTAACTATCATATTGACAACACTCACCTAAGAGTTGACCCAGTAGCCAGGGACATGGGGATACACACAAACAGTAGTCTAGCCTTTAACCATCACATGTCGACAGTAGTGAGAAAATCATTCAGTGTTATGCAACTTATAGACAAAGGTATAACATCTAGCTCCAAGGAATTTATTGTTTTACTGCATGCAACATTCATCAGACTTGTCACGGAGTACAATGCCCTCTTTGGTGTGTACCTAACCAGGCATATCCAACAATTGGAATGTTCACAGAGGTTCCTCACTAAAAGAATACAGGGTGTAAGTAACATATCCTATGCAGACCACCTCAAGGCCCTGTCCCTGTATTCTGTCTCTTACAGGCTGTTGAGGGGAGATCTGTGCCTGGCATTCAATGCACTGTTAGACCCCACTCTGGTGGACGTCCTGCATATCCACAAAACAAATAGCACCATAATTACCCAATCTAAAAACTTAAACCTAACCTGTGATATATATAGGACTTGCTGGAGACATGGGTATGTGTCCCAGAGATTACCATTTCTCTGGAACAGGCTCTTGTGAAGCAGAGTTCCTCCCTAACCCAATTCAGGTGTAACTTGGACAACTGGAAGGGGAACATGACATTCATCCCTGATTTGGCACCTTGTTAAACGGGCACAGGCAGCCTATAAATGGTTCATCTCCCAGGTCCCTGCTTGTAAATGTTTCACCTCCCAAGCCCCTATTAAAGATTTGGGATGCATGACTAGGCTTTGTTAGTCTAGTAAACATCTATGAACCTACAGCCCTATGGTTCAGCATAATTTTGGAAATGATTGGTCAAAGGGAAGGATGGCCTACAGACTCAGTGTCCTTCCCGCAAAGGATCTTGCAGGAGACCCTTCAGACTCCTTGTGACAAACTGTAATGCTGCCAGCCCAGCTAGCTGGAATTTTGTAAATAATTATATGATTCTCAGATCGTCTTCTGTGTGGAGGCATACGTGAATGGGGCGTGCCTTCGTTGAAGGTTGTACATCAGATCTAGTAACCCGGTACGTAAAAATCCACTACCAGTCATTAGTGGACCGGAGTTCTGCTGTGGCGACCCCTAACTGGGAAAAGCAGAAAGACACAAACAAACAATATGTCACTTGAAAATGTTAATATGATTTATATAGAAATGTGACAAAAGGAATTACTGCCAGCCCAGCTATCTGGAATTTTGTAAATAATCATGTGCAATTTGTGAATATTAATATGATCCATAAGCTTGTCTTACAAATGTAAGAGAACTATATGTTATGTGTATATTAAACTACTGGTGCAGAAATGAGTGTTGAACTGCATGTTATGTACTGAGCTTCAAGACTGTAACCACTGTGTACCCTGCTGGAAAAGAGCAGAAATGTGTATAAACTATATACCTGTGCAGATGTGTGTTTTAATGGTAGAAGTTGGAACATACAGAGTTAACTTGCAAAACCGCAAGAAAATAAGTGGAAATTTTTTTACAGTTCTGTTATCTCTATTTCAGCTCAGAGCAGACACAATGTCTAGAGTTGGAGGTTTTCCTACTGTCTTGAAACAAAAATAATTAGTAGGTTTCAAATGTAAAAGTGTTTAATGACTTCCAGTTCTAGGCAAACTTCTGAGAGATATGTACTTCTCACACAGAGATGCTAAATTCTAAGTTTCTGTTAGCCTGGGAACTTAAGGCAGGAGACAAAGAATGATGTCAGCTCAGCTAACCCAGCAGTAATGTGTATTGTTAATTTAAGAGCTATCTCAGAGAGTGAGTCTGTGCATTTTGTATTTGTCTTTGGATTTGACAACATCCACTCATCATCAGCACTACATTTGCCTTGATCTGTAAGTACGTTATTTAGATATAGACAGGAATATAGTAAAGGTTAGTCTAGATGTTTTCTGTATTTATTTGAGACTGTCCTGCAATGTTGTTTTAAAATATTCCCTGTGATTCTGAATTCTGTAGTCACTGTGCTGAGTTATTGAGTATTGTCTTGTTCTTTTATTATTTATTATTAAATATATTTAAACCTTTCAATTGTGGCTGGTTTGTTTAGTGATATTTAAGCTCTTAGAGTACTTGCATATGTATTTGGTGACACTGTACGGGCCACTCCTAAATAGTCTTGAAAGTATTGGTCACAATTACCATTTTGATAATAGTAACAGTACACAGTAAGATTGGTCACCCTTTGGGAAGGGCCTTAAAGTAGCTGATAAGAGGTTCTGGTGGCAGTGCTTAACTACCTTATGGTCTGGGCAGAAGAGGACATAGCTAGTAAACCTGTGCCAGCCTTTCCCAGGTGTGTGTTTGTGTATAAATCAAATCTCAAAGTGTGTGTGTGTGTGTGTGTGTGTGTGTGTGTGTGTGTGTGTGTGTGTGTCAGCTGCTTGGGCAGGGACACGAAGCACTGGTTGGACAAAGGAAGGAGTGTTGGGAGGACTTGGCTTGGAACCCTGGCTAAGGACTCAACTCTATTGCTGTGCCAGTGGAGTGTCTTATTGGGGATCTGGAGAAAGAGGGAGAAACCAGCCCCAGACTAACTGTGATCTGTGTGTGCTCTTAAGGGAAATTGTACTTTACTGTGTGTGTACTTGTCATCCTCCAAATGTGTACGTCCCTCACTGGTGCTAGTGGTGAGGATTTAGGCTCCTTGATTACTGCGCCAGTGCTGGGGCGTCACACCTGTCATCTGTCTTCACAAATGATAAGGTTGCTCAACATTTTCATTCTCTTGAGTGCTTCCAATATGGTGGATAGCTGAGAAACAGTTTAAAAACTGTTCTCCCAGTGGAGAAGTAATCAACTAATTGTAGCTATTTTCAACTTAAAACTATCAGTAATGTCTTCCCGAATGACTTCAAAATGAGTATGAACTTGGAAAAATTATTTTCATATGAAAGACAGAGAGGGCAGAGAAAGAGAGATTGTATGGCTAACACAGTTGTAGAGGAATAGACAGCCCATCTAAAAGAAAGCATTATAATGGCTTATCTGGAAGAGAAAATAACCCAGATGCACAAAAAGTATTTATAATTAGCAAAACATTAGAAGATTACTTAAGGAAAAAAATAAATAAATAAATAAAAGAACTGGAAGAAACATTAAATAGACACTCTGAGCTGCCCACAATGCAGAAATCTGAAAAAGAGACAAAGGAAAAGCTGACAGAGCATGAGGTGATTCAAGAGGATATAAAACAAAAGCTAAAAGAGCTAGACAACAAGTTGAAAAGGGAAAACTTTAGATTTTCAGCAAAAAGTCAAAAAGGTAGAAGGAACCCATTGTGTAGAATTTCTGAATAGTTGTATTAGTAAATGGATTAATACACTCTCCTAGATCCTAAAGAGAGAGAGAGAGAGAGAGGCCCATGTTTATTGCATTCCAAATGCCATGACAAAGAAGCAATCCAGGCCAGTATTTATATAGCTGCAAACATCATAAACAAAAATAATTATTACTGTCTAAGTTGTGGCAATAAGGAAAAAGCAAAATATTTTTAGATAATGATTACTCTGGATAGACATGGCAGAGCAGAAGCATGCTTAACACTGCAGTTGAAAATTACATAGAAGTGAGTCTTAAATTTAAAAGATTCTATACTGCAAGCTTCCAGATATCTCAGATGAGTAGAGCTAAAACCCATTTAAATGTGAACAAGCCTTTAAGAGTCTACAGGGAATAATAAAGGACTGGAGGGACTTCATCAGACTAATCCACTGCCAGTCAGACTTCTATCTCTATGGTAAATGACTTGCTATGAAAATGAAAAACAAAGCCTCTAAAAGCACAGCTAGACCAGATATTACTCTAAATGGACCTAAACATCCGCAGCAATTGTTATGGTAATTATATAAGTTTCATTTAAGCTGAAGAAAAATCATGTATAGGTTTATATGTAAGTATTAGGTTATCTGCCCTTGTGGGCCATTTTAATCCTAGCCATTTCCCTTTTTGTGCTTGAATTGACCAATCACAGTTGGTTCGAGATCAACTTTAGCTATCCCATGATCAATAATTATATATTAACCCTAATGAAAATAACTGGGATCGTATCATAGATAATTTGAGGGAATCCACACATGTGATAAAGCATTTAGGAGCTGGAAAGAATTTAACATTTGGAGGATTGAAAATAAGCTGGTTATCTAAAAGGTGTGTGGAGGGTATTCATGCAAGCACTTTTCATCAGCAAGTGATTCTCCTAATCTGTAGGGTATCTAATGGAAGCTAAGTGGGATAGTGTTTTGATGGAGAGGGCTCTCAAGGGACCCCACTCAACTGTAGAGTGAGCAGAGAGTATGTAAGGAAATGGGGTTTTGATCAGTAAGGGCAAGCTGATGGGAGAAAAGTGTTTTGTTGATGGAGGAGTTGATAAGTTAGGTTTAAGGGAAGATAAGGTGAAGTCATTTATTGAGAATGCTGGGGAAGGGATGGTTTGGTGTGGGGTTAAGGATGGCTGAACAGTGATGGAGTTGGCTAGGGATAGCGTTGTTGGTGATTTAATCTGTGGATATAAGAGTTGAACATTTGGTAGGTGGTAAGGTTGTCATGAAGATGGAAAATTTTTGTTTGATATTTGAGGCTCATGCAAGTATAATGATAGAGCAGGACCGATTTTAGGCCACAATTTTGAGAACAAAAGGACTGGTGTATAAGCAAGATAAGAATAGGGAAGGAAGAGAGCAACTGACATGTCAGTGGCTGAGTATTCTCCTGCTACGATAATGACGTGTGGTGGTAGAGGGAAGTAAGAGTTTAGTGCTTGAGGAAATGACCCCATCTTTGACAATTGGTAGTACAGTTCAAGTGGTTGGCAGGGCAATGTCAAAGTCAAAACCTCTAACTGTGGTGTTGCCTACATCAAGGTAGGTAGGCTATAGACAGGTAGACTTGAACAATATTATTGTGTGGCTAAATGAATGAGCAAATGAGAAGGGCCATATGATCATAGAAGGGTGGCACAAAGCATGGGAGAATGATTAATTGTCATCAGAAACAGACCATATCTCCATGTCAGTAACAATTAAACAAGAGTGATTAAGAAAGGGCTGGAGAGTTGTATAATGCAGATAGCACAATTAAACTAAAGTGGAAGTAAATGAAGGGATTGCGGTGAGGAATATCCCTGCATTAGAAGGGAAGACAGGAAATATTAGGTTGTTATTCTGAAGACTACTACAAGCTTAGGCAATGTCCAGAGGTCAAACTGTACCTTTTATTTATTAAGTAGACATTAACCATTATGCCAAACCCTCCCCTAGGAGTGGAATCTGACAGAATGTAAAGGATGGTGGTGGAAAAAGCATGTGGATTGGAGGAGAACAGGGAGGGAACAAAATATCAAGACAGATGGGTCAAGATAAGCTTTCCTGTGCTGAATATAATGTAAGTAAACTATAAGACATTACCGATTATACTTTTAGCAACTGTATGGATTGGAGGAGTTTGCTAGAAAGAGTAATGTGAAGAAAATTAAAAGGTCCATATGTTTGTGAATGGTAATGTCAAAGGGGTGAAAAATGTCTTAAACCCACCTTTCTTTCTGTTTTTGTTTCTCTTTTATTAACAATCTATAAGTCACCCTGACTCTTTTCACCTTTTATCCCTGTTGCTTTCATCCCCACTACTGCTCCTCCAGCTAATCTATATCCATAATCCTGTCTTACTAATACCACCTCCTTACCCACTGCATATTATCGTACCTATCTATTGTTTTCTCAACCCCTTCACTATCAGAACCTTTTCTACTTATGTGTTTCTTGATTATTTCTGCTTATACCGTTCCTCCTCTATTTCTGTTCCTGCTCTAGTGACATCCTATCTCATTAATGTCAATATACATTTACTGAACCTGTGTGCAGTATCATTGCTCTTGTATCTCCAGCTGCTACATGTTGACATCTTTAACTTATGTAAAATAATATAACTTCTAAAGTAAATGGCTTTACTATTTGTCTCAATACTGTCTGAAAAGTAATACTTAATATGTTTCATTTTTATTGTTCATTATAAATATGTGTTTTATGTGGAACTTTTCTCCCTGGGCCTCCGCTGAAAATGGGATTTGTGTCCAGTCAAACTTTTCCGGAAAACAAAAGACAATAAAAGAGTTATGAATAGGCATGAAAAAAGGCATACAGACTAGTAAGAACTGTAAAGGCAGGCCTAGAAAGAGAGCCACCAAGGGGAATTAAAGATGACTTGGCTTGGGAGTGCCTTCTGTGTGGAGTCTGCATGTCCTCCCCGCAGTTGGGTAGCGTTCGAAAAACACGCGCGCATAAATGGGCGTTCCTTCGTTGAAGAGTATGATGTTTAGAAGTGCACCATTAAGGGAAGAAAGATGATTAGTGGAGTGTCACAGGGATGTGTACTGAGGTCTGGTTATTGTATATGTGTCAGGCGTACTGTGGGACTGGAAGAAAGGAACAACCAGTTTGCAAGATGGTACTGAGATACATTTGTCATGGGAATGAAGGTATGGGTCTAAGAAAAGACTTGAGAGTTGGAGCTATTATAAAGATGTCAAGCTTAAGTTTAATGAGAATAAATACAAGCTGCTACATATGGGAACATGATGATTGTTAACGTTAGAAGAGATATTCCAACAATAAATAATGAGGATCACCATCAAAAGGCCATTAGATTGTTGTTGTGTCTTTCGGCTTTTCCCGGTTAGGGGTTGCCACAGCGGAACTCCAGTTCACTAATGATTGGTAGTTGATTTTTATGTGCCGAGTTACCAGCCCTGACGCACAACCTTCAACGAAGGTACGCCCATTCACGGATGTCTCCACGCAGAAGACGCTCTAGCTGAGAATCGAACCGGAAAGCATCTGACTGTGAGGCAACAACGCTACCGCAGCACCACCACCAAAAGGCCATTAGATTGCTGGGCTGTATTAAGAGACAGGCTGACTCCAAAAACAGGGCAGTTCTTGAAGTGAACCTCTCTTCTAATACAGTCCAGCATTCTAATGCCTTAATATTTGCATAGGTTTTTCCAGCAAATTTTAGAGAATTTTTCCTCGTGCATATAGCAAATATGGAAATAGAGAAGTAATTGGGGATATGCTTTTTTTTTGGGTGGGTATACACAAGTCAGATTTTAAAACTTCTGTACAGAATACTGTGTCAGAAATGTTGGAGGAGCAAATAGCTGCAGTTAAAGAAAGAATTCTTCTGAGATGGGATCTGGGATCTGGCCTTGCTAAGTTTAATGTTATTGTCTGCAAAAAAAATACTAGAAAATGGAAAGCAAAATCTAAACCAGCTGTAACTGAAGTACTGAATATTGTAAAGGAGGTAAAAGAACTAGAAACGGGATTTTAGAAAAGAGAAGGAGCAAATTACATAGAAGTAAATGGAATGCAAGAGCTGTACATGCAATATAGTGTTCAGGAGGATGAGTGAAATTTAAGGGAAGGCAGAAACTGAGCAATTCATGCAATACTGGAGTGAAGAAAAAATTTTAAACTGTATACTACATGAAAATAACAAAATAAATGTCAGTATGGTTTGTTTTTCTTGCCTTTTCTTTTCCTGTATGTATGCCTATGACACTTTTTTACTGTCATGTTTAATAAAGATGTTAAAAAAATGGGGGTTTGTTACACCACTAGTGAAGTAATGTTTGGAGTGTTATGTGCAGTTCTTGAGGCCTTATATAGAGAGAGAGAGATTGTGGTGGGATGCATTCAGAAGAGTGCAAGTCAGATTACTAAAGGAATACAGGGGATAAAGAGTGGTCATCTCCTGACAAAAATAATGGCAGGCATTTATCAAACTGAGTATTTTAGTTGTAGGTGAATGCAGCAATGTGCAAGGCAAAATTATTACAGGAACAACTATATTGCCAATAAGTTATAATATTAAAAATATTACAGTTGTCTCAATGTACATTGTCACAGCATAAAATTGAGACTCGCAAGAAGTAATTATAAATGTCTTACTACACAACTTCTGTGCTGTCTGCAGCTTGCCTTTAGTATAATGTTATGATCTTTTCAAAATGCAGTACAGCCTTAATATATGAAACACTACTTGAGGGAGTCACCTACAACTTATGAATCATCTAATTTGACCTTGCATGTGTATAGGTACTGTTGATTATTTCGGCTAGTAGCCTTAATAGATCAGTAGCCTATAACTTACAAAAACGTGCTCCTTATAATACTTTTCAGTGAGAAGTACACAGTCAGTATAACTCCCATTACCTGTGTGTGCTGCCTGAGCTGTAGGTGGTTGTGTTATGTAGGATGGTAAGGACGATAATTAACTTTCCTAGTGAGGCGTTAATGCTGAGACCGTCTAACAGTACCCTTTTGACTCGCTTCAGATACCTCATATTCTGTTCCTCCCCTGTATTATAACTGCTCCACAGAAAACAATCTGTTGTACCTTAAGGTCAATGCAAGAAATTGACTAAGCCCGCAGTGTTATTTATGGTCTATAAAGTAGTTCATCTGGGTTAGGTAGTACCCTTTGCATTTGAAGAGAAACTTATTTGTGTGTTTTAATGTTTTACTTTTACCCAAAATTTATTTTGTTACAAATAATTTTTTTAGCTGGTATGGTTCTTGCTGGATCCCTGCAAAAGATCTTTTAATACTTAGAAAGGATTATCTGAGCAGCAGAACCAGTACCCTGTTTAGTTTCTAATGTGTGTATGTGATTTTGTTAGCTGACGTGTCGGGGGGGGGGGTTGGAACCAACTACCACTGAATTCAGTGCATAACAGGTGGGTAAACAACCTTAAAATGGCTTTTCCTTACCCTAAGCATCTTCTAGCAGAGAAAATACTAAATGTTAACTGTCGGCTGTTTGGGGGGATGGGGGGTATTCTGTCACTTCTAGACAACTTTCTTGTGCTTCTAGGAATTACAGATTATTTTTTAATTGTAAAAAAAAAATAGCCAAGGAGATATTCAGATTCAGAGATGTTATTTTGTTCCCTTATGTTCAGCACTGATTACACCAGTAAAGAGTACAGTGCACCATATGCTCCATTTGGGATGTACCTCACATGACATATCAGACAACTAGAGAAGCCCTAGAGGTTCCTAAGAAGATTTTTGGTTTAAAGACCCTGAGCTACCAATACAGGCTAGAAGCTCTGTCCCTTTACTCAGCATCTTACAGACTCTTGTGTGGTTAGCCGTGTCTTGCCTAGCATACTGTTAGAGATGCTATTGTCCTAGATCCCTTGTATCTCCACAAGTTTAATAGAACGATAGAGTGAGGAACATAAATCTTCACCAACAGGTAAATAGAATATGTTGGAGAGAGAGGGAGAAGGATTGTGCAGTACTTCCCACATCTCTGGAATTGGTTGTTTATGAAGGTTAAGCTGTGAGATGCAGTCTGATGTTGGCAGTCTTCATTTTATCTTTTGCATATGGGTTCAGTTCTGATATCGGAACTGACTCAGCCATTACTACAGCTTGCACAGGCCAAAAACTCTGGAGATTCATCCCTACCCACAGTCACCCTCACCCAGTTACTTCAGATCTCATTTGCTGCTTTTCCAGACAGACATGTTCACCTCAATTCTCGAGCTACGTCTATTTTATTAATATTTCTTATTAAAAACTTTCTTGTAAAACTTCTTCCTTCTTATCGTTATACCTTTTTGTACATTAGTGTACCTTTACTGTCTTTCTGATCCCTTCCCATACACTTATGTGTATCTTTACTATCATTATTGACAGTTTCCCCCTTTCTTTTGAGTGTTCTGTCTGGTCACCATACACTTTGGTGTAGTTAAAACTATCATTGTCGATAGTCCCCTCTTTCTCTTTTAATTTCTTTCTTGTTTCCCCCTTCCAAAAAAAAACAAAAACAAAAAACAAAGGATGTAATGCTATCCTATCTCGCCTATATTCATTACTGACAGGCTCGGAGCCGAGAATTGGCTCCAACTCGGCCGTTATAACTAGCACGAAGTCTCTCATTGGCTGGGCCAACCCTATATTCCAGGATGCACAATGCCCAACCCCCCAGATCTCGTTTGCTGCTCGTAGAGTAACGACGTGGTCTCGACTTGGCTGTGGCTAAGTACCCTCTCTTTTTTTGACTTAATAGCTGTTTGCTCGAGTTATTATTTCCAAAAAGCTATTTTAATAGCTACGTTGTCTGTTGTTTCCCTTTTGTGTTTGTGTTTTTTTGAGTGGTAATCCTTCTGTTTGGTGGGCTAGACCTGCTTAAGTTAGAGGGCCTTTGCCCTATCCTGTGTTTTGTGTGGTAATCCTTCTGTTTGGCGGGCTAGGCCCATTTAAGTTAGAGGGCCTTTGCCCTGTCTTGTGTCTTTAGTGTTTGGGCATTTAAGTTAGAGCCCTTTCCACCCTCCCTCCTTGTGTTGCTAAGTGTGCGGTTGTGTTTCCTTAAGTCTGGCAAGGAACAAAAAGAACATAAGCCATCTGGCTTTAAAAATATGCGCCAAATGTGCTTATAAAATGTCTTTGACTGATGGCCACGCCATCTGTGTTTATTGTCTTGGTGCCATACACTTGCAGGAATCCTGCAGTGTTTGTCATGCCTTCTCTTCCAGGGTTTTACAGGAGAGAAAAAATAAGCTTATCCTTAAGGGTTTGATTAAACCCTCCTTTGAGGAAACTTTAGCGTCTTCTCCCCCTCAGAGAAATCCAGGTCTAAGACTAAAAAGAAGTCTCTGGCTCCGGCTAGTTCATCGGAGCCTCCGGAGAAAAGGTCAAAAGCTATATCTCCTTCCTCGGCTCCACTGATCTTGGAGCCACAGGAGTTACTGTCTAAGGCTATGTCTCCTTCCTCGGCTCCACTGGTCTCGGAGCCGCAGGAAGTCTTGTCTGTTTCGGGGTGGGCTTCTTCGACTCCACGGTCATCGGCACCGAAGGAGGTTGCGGTGGTTTTCTAGCCTGCTTCAGCTCCGATCCCTTTGGAGCCGACTCGGAGCCGTTCCCCCAGTCTTGTCTCAATTCCGACAGAGAAGGTTTCTCAACCCCCTTCTGTCTCCTCCAAGTCCTCCAGGCTGTCGGATTCGGATGTGGATAGGGTGGTCCAGAGGCTTCTCCAGTTGCCAGTGTTAACTAAATTATTTTCGGCTCCAGCCCAGTCGGCTCCAGAGCCAGCCACGATATCGGTTCCGTTTCTTCCTCCTCCGACAACCTCTGTGTCGTCGGAGCCGGGGTCTGCCAAATCGAGTGAAGTCCTTGGGTCGGCTCCGAAACCTCCTGCTAGTCTTTTGGATCCAACCTCGGCTCCAACCTTTTCCATCCCTTCTACAGGTTTCGGTACTCTGGTGTCCTCAGTCGAACCCGAGGGGGATACATCGGGGCTTCAGGTTTCGGCTCCGAGTCTCCTTCCTTGGTGCTTCGGCTAGGGGTACCCCGACTCCGGTCATGGTCTTGGAGGCGGGTTTTTCATCCGATTCTAGTGGATCTGCCTTCGAGGCTATGAGGAGCGCGCTGGCTAAGTCCGTAGTGACTTCACCTGAATCGGCAACTCCATCCCCAGACACTGTGACTAGAGCTTCTGGTGCCCCCCCTATCTCTGGACAGCGGGGCTCCTAGGCCTGAGGATACCTCCATGTGTGGTCCCCTGCTTTCTGAGGGACCTTCAGAGTCTGTGCCTGAGGAGCCTCCCAGGAAGAAGTTGTGTAAGAGGAAGCACGTAGACTCCCCAAATGAGTCTGTCACCTTGGACACCGACCTTGATGATGCAGAAGGGTCCCCGAAGTCGTCCTCTGATGATGTCTCGTTCTCCGATATCCTGGAGATCTTGAGACAGCGGGGTGACTGGCCATCCAAAAACCCTTCTGAGGAGGAGTCTGTCTTCCTCAAGGCCTTCGGAGCCCAGCCTTCCGCCTCCTGGGTGTCTCCACCCTTCGATGAATTATTGGATCTTATTTGTTGAAGGGTGTGGGAACACCCTGACTCTGTGGAGCCAGTTCCTAGCCGCCCCAATAAGTTCTTATCTGCGCCTCCTGGGAAAGAATTTTTGACCAAGGGAGTACCTGTGGATGCTATGGTGGTGGCGCCTGCCACTCAGCAGGACATGGCAGAGGATTCTACTTCCATCCATCCTCCTAATAAGGAGTCTAGGAGTATGGATAGGTATGGGAAGCGTACCCTGTCTTCAGCGACCTTTACCTTGCGGTCGCTGAATTACTTGTGTCATTTTACGCGACTCCAAAGGGATCTCATAAAGGAGTTGGGAGATACCCCGTCGGGTAACTTGCCTGAGGCGTGGGCCCAGTCTGTTAACGCCCAGCTGTCTACCCTTTCTTCCATCGTCAACTCGTCCATGAGGCTCATATCTTATGCAGCCAAGGGGGCGGGTAGAGCAGCGAGTTCGGGCGTAGCCCTTAGGAGGCAAGCTTGGATGCGCTTGTGTCATTTTGCAGAGGCTTTCAAGTCTTCTTTCACGGACGCCCCATTCGACGGGTCCTCCCTTTTTGGACCCAAAGTGAAAGACACCCTCACTAGATGTGAGCAGGAGGGTAAGACTTTGTCTGCCGTTGGGGCCCATTTTTCACTTCCCACTAGACCTTATTCCAAGGCTCAGAGGGGAGGGAAAATGTGGTTCAGAAAGTCTCAAACGTCTTCCCCTGCCCATCAAAGTGACCCTCCCCTCCAGGGGCAGAGGAGGGGGGTATTTTAATGAAAGGTGTCGCCCTAGAGGCGGTGGAGGCCCCCGCTATACGGGAGACCGGGAGTCCTTTTGTGTTTCCTCCTACCAACGTCCCTGAGGGATTACCCGACTGTGTCTCTCCGGAGTCAGTCAGGGGTCGTTTTTCGGAGCATCTTCAGGCCTGGGAGTCCATCACTCAGGATCGATGGGTGCTTCGTATCATCACTGGAGGTTACACCATTCCCTTTATCCGTTCCCCCCCCCACCACCACCACCATCAAGGAAAATCCCGGACATTCCACCCAGTCAACGGGATCAGGCAGCAATAGAGGTCTCAAAGCTGCTAGAAAAAGGAGTCATCCAACCAGTCCCCGCAGACCAGATCAGATTAGGAACTTACTCAAGTTTATTTTTGGTGCCAAAAAGAACAGGGGACTTGAGACCCATTCTGGATCTCAGCCGTTTAAATCGCTTTGTAAAGAAGTCCAAGTTCTGAATGGTCACATTGCAATCCATTTTCCCCTTGCTGGAAAAAGGAGTATGGATGTGCTCCATCGATCTCAAGGATGCCTATTATCACATCAAGATAAACAAGGCTTCCAGGAATCATTTACGCTTCCGGCTGGGAGCCAGTCATTTTCAATTCCGGTCCCTGCCCTTTGGTCTCACCACAGCCCCCAGGGTGTTCACCAAGTGTCTGGCAGTGGTGACAGCTCACCTGAGACATCTAGGATTCCAGGTGTTTCCTTATCTAGATGACTGGCTCCTCACCGCCCCCACCAGGCATCTACTTGTTCAAGCCACAAGAGCTACTGTCGAATTGGGCCATCTACTAGGGATTTCATTCAACTGGGCAAAATCTGTATTGCTGCCATCACAGCGTGTTGCATTTATCAGCGCAGAGCTAGACTCTGTAGAAATGCGAGCTTTCCTACCGGCAGAGAGAATAAAAATGTTACAGGCCCAAGTTCTGGCTTTACTACCCCGGGAAAAGGCCCAAGTCAGGATGGTTCTTCAGTTGTTGGGATCAATGGCGGCTACCATTCTTCTAGTTCCGCTAGCCAGGTTACACATGCAAATACTTCAGTGGCTCCTTTCGGCCCAGTGGTCATATCAGGAACGTCCCTTGTCCCATCCGATTCTCATCACGGAGAGATGCCGGCAGGATCTGCGTTGGTGGCTTCTCTTGTCCAAACTGAATCAAGGGAGATTCTTGAGCCCCCCGTCCCCTATTGCCACAGTAACCACAGACGCCTCCCAGATAGGGTGGGGGGGCATTATCTGGGCGAGACGGTTCAAGGTACGTGGCAAGACCACGAGGTTCACTTGCATATCAATGTTCTGGAGATGAGAGCGGTGCTTCTAGCGTTGCAGGCACTTCACAGCTCTCTTCCCAGGGGAACTATTGTGATTCTTTCCGACAATATGTCGGTTGTCTGGTATCTGAATAAGCAGGGAGGAACCAAGTCCTACCCCCTTTGCAGGAAGGCCATGAGAGTGTGGAATTGGGCGATCGCTTCCCAGCGCTTTCTAGTGGCAATGCACATTCCGGGGAAGTCCAATGTGATAGTAGACAGGCTGAGCAGAGCTATTCTGATGCCTCACAAGTGGTCCCTGATCGATCGAGTGGCTGCTCAGATCTTCTCCAGGTGGGGCCTTCCCTGCTGCGACCTCTTTGCCAGCCCCCTGAATGCGAAGTGCAGCAGTTTTTTCACTCTGATCCCCCCACAGGGGGAGTCACCCAGGTATGCTCTAGTCCACAATTGGCCCTCCGGTCTACTCTACGCCTTCCCACTGGTCCCTCTTCTGTCAAGAGTGATTCAGAAGGCTACCTGCTTGGGAAGCAAGATGATTTTGATCGCACCACTCTGGCCCCATCAAGTTTGGTTCCCCTTCCTTCGGAAGTATGCGGTGGATGGTCCTTGGATTCTGGACCCAGCTCCAGACCTATTGACTCATCAGTCAGGACAGCTCCATCTATCCCTACAAACTCTCAAGCTCGCTGCCTGGCATCTCCACTTCCGACCTTAGTCAGACAGCATATCCTTACCTCGGAAGTAGTACATATTCTGTCCTCCTCCCGCAAGTCTTCTACTAGGAAAATATACTCTAGTAAATGGAAGAGATTTGCAATTTGGGCTGAGCAATGTGATCTTGATCCCCTTACAGCCCCTGTGTCGACGGTGTTAGATTTCTTAGCAACACTATTTAGACAGGATTCGGCTGCCTCCACTATAAAGGTTCAGTTGGCAGCAATTTCTAATTATGTTGCATATGAGCCTTCCCTCATGGGTCATAAGCTGTGTAAAGCCTTTCTGAAAGGAGCCTGGTTGCTTCACCCTCCGGTTTCGCAACTCGTTTTGCCATGGGATTTAAATGTGGTGCTCAGAGCTTTAACGTCTTCTCCCTTTGAGCCAGCAGCCTCTTGCAAATTGAAATTTTTGTCATGGAAGACTGCCTTTTAGGTAGCCGTAACTTCAGCCAGAAGGGTATCAGAGCTTCAAGCCCTTTCTGTTAAACCTCCTTATTTGATTTTTCATAAGGACAGAGTATCTCTGAGACTTAATCCTTCCTTTCTCCCTAAGGTCTCTTCTGCCTTTTGTCTCCACCAATCTATTGAGCTTCCGGTCTTTTTTTCCATGGTTTTCCAACAAAGCAGAATACAAATTTCACCAGTTGGATGTGCATAGACAACTGAGGTTTTATTTAAATAGGACACAATAGGAGATGAAATCAGATCAGTTGTTTGTGTCCTTTTTGGACAATAGAATTGGCAGATCTGTAACTAAGGGCACCATAGCTAAGTGGATTAGGGACTGCATCTCATTTATTTATGCATTAGCGGGTAGGCATCTTCCCTTTCCAGTTAAGGCGCATTCTACCAGGGCTATGTCAACTTCAGTGGCTTTTCATGCTAGACTATTCATAGATGAGATATGTGCAGCGGCTACTTGGACTTCTCCACATACCTTTATTTCTCATTACAAACTGCTTCCTTTGGTTCCACAGTGCTCAGGAGTGTTTTCCAGTGAGCCTCCCAGGATTTAGGTGCTAGGGCGCTGTCGTCAGTAATGAATGATAGGATCGCATTACATCTTTTAGTTATGTACTTACCATAACGATAGATGTATGTGATCCTTCTCACCTACATTCTTCACTCCTTCCCCTACCTGTTGGACTTGGTGGAAACTTGTATTCTGATCCCTCTGAGGATATTATTTTTTCTCTCCTCGTACATATATATCCTTGTGGTGTGGTGTATGTGGGAAGATATTATTGGGGCAAACAAGATCTGGGGGTTTGGGTGTGGTGCATCCTGGGATACAGGGTTGGCCCAGCCAATGAGAGGATGGATCACATACATCTATCGTTATGGTAAGTACATAACTAAAAGATTTCTCATTCTCATTTCTACTTCTGTCCTTTTGTATAGAAGTGTTCTTTCTTCATCTTTCTGTTGTAATGGCTGACAAACCTAAAGGGCCCGCTATTTTTAAAAAATGCCAAAAGTGTGGCCACATAATTCCCCCTTCTGACTCGCATCTGTTATGCATCTGTTATGCATCGGTTATTTAGGTGGTGTACATCTTCAAGAGGATGGTAACATTTGCCACAGCTTTAACCACAGAGCTCTTATCGAGAGGAAGAATAAATTAATCTTGATGGACTTAACTCTATCAGTGTTTGGGGAAGCCATATCTGCTGCTAAGAGTAAATCTAATATTTCTTCCCCTTTCTCTTCATCTTCTTTGGAACAGACCCAAAAGAGGAGCTTGTCAGTGCCATCATCCCCACTTGGAACCAACTTGTAAAAAGCATAAATCATCAGCTCCACAAAGTACATCTGGTCCAATGGAATCTCAATCAAAAACTTCAGTGCCGGCAAAGAAATCATCGGAACCGACAACTGTTTAACTCCTAAGATGGTGACAAAATCTTCAGCACACCAGGAAATTCAGATTTCAACACCGGACAACTCATCTTTGACACTGACTACATTGGCACAGAGAGTTCAACAGTTTAATTTGCCAAGAGTGGTATATTCAACATCTATTGACCCATTTGCTGGCAAATTGCCCGAGGTCTTTTTACAAAGACTAAAATCACCTTCTCAAGTCTCTATCCATTCCACCAAAAGTCTCACTGAGATGATGTGGAGAGATTAGTGAATAAAATTGGGTCTCGGAACTGATTCAGCTTCTGACTTCCTCTGAGGTTTTAGAGATAAACTGTATCAGTTCCAGAGATATATCTCCCATCAGAACCTGTTATTTCCCTGAGTTCTTCAGCTCTGTCACTGTATCTGTCCTGTCTGAGCTGTCTCTATGCCTTGGGGCTTCAGCAAGGTTCAGCTCAGCCCCAGCTTCTGCCTTGAGGGCTGTCTCATCAGAGCAGGCAGTGACCATGGTTTCAAGGCAGTCATTCTTGGTACCGGGCTCCCTTCCCTCTTTGGGGTCAATCTTCGAGGCAATGGAGAGGGCTTTGTCCACAGTGGTCATTCAGTTGGTCCCATCCTCCTCGGAACATATCCCTTCCTCACGCTCCCTTATTCAACCTGTCTCCACAGGAGCAGTGAGTACCAAATCAGCTGGACTCGCAGATTCATATTCTGTCCTCTTCTGATACCTCCCCAGACTATCCCCTGGGGAGGTTCCTCAGAAGAAAAAGTGCAAGAGGAAGCACTTAGATTCCCCACAGGAATCGGTCACAGAAGACCGAATTTGATGAGGGGGAAGGGTCCCCAACATCACCCCCTGATGAAAGGAGACATCATGTAAATTTTGAAACACAAGGATGACTGGAAGTCCCAAAATCCTTCCTCAGAGGAGTCTGTGTACCTGCAGGCTTTTGGTACCTGTCCATCTACCTCTTGGGTAACTCCGCCCACTGATGAGCTCATTCAGTTGATCTCGCAGTGGGTGTGGAAGGTGCCAGACTCCATTGAACCTATCTCCAAGAGACCAGAGAAAATTTTATCCACCCCATGAGGACAAGCAGTTCTGGGCCAAATCTGTAAAAGTAGATGCTGGGGCCATAGCGGCCGCTACCGAAAAGGAACTGACTGACAAGAGTTCCTCTATCCATCTTCCCAGTAGACAGTCTCGGTCGCTGGATAGGTTTGGTAAGTGGGTTTATGCTTCATCAACCTTCGCCTTAAGGTTTTTGAATTTCCTGGCACATTTTATCAGACTCCAAGGGATCTGATATCTGATCAAGGAATTGTCAGATACCCTCACAGGAGCTGTCACTGAGGGAGTGCAAGACAAGACTGCTTCCCAGTTAGCCACCCTGGGGTCTGTGTCAAATTCGTTCATGAGGCTCATTATGCATGCAGCCAAAGGCACTACTGGAGTGGTGGGTTCAGGCGTAGCCATAAGGAGACATGCCTGAATGCGCTTTTATGACTTTGTGGAACCATTTAAGTCTTCATTTGTCAATGCTCCCTTTGACAGATCATCTCTTTTTGGCCCAAAAATTAGAGGGACATTGTCCAGTTGTGAAAAGGATGGTAAAGAACCTTTATGCAGTGAGCATACATTTTTCCAGTCCCCAGAGATCCTTTTCCAGGAATCAGAGGAGCGGTGGAAAAATGTGGTTTAGGAAATCCCAGGGGACTTTCCAATACTTGTGTGGTCTCAGTTCTCCCAAAGCAGAGGGAAGAACTACAATGGAAGATGCCGTCCATGCGGCAGAGGTGGTCCGCAGAATCAGTGTTTCAGGGACTCCTTCCCAGGTAAGCCCTTTCAGCATTCCTGAAAGGAAGCCCAATTGTCTTCCTCTGGAGGCAGTCGGGGGATGCTTATCCTTGTGCCAAAATGCCTGGCTAAATATAACAACAGATTCTTGGGCACAATGGATCATATCCAGAGGTTGTACCATACCCTTTTCCAGTCCTCCCCCCCCCATTTGCAAAAAAATCCCTGATGTTCCACCCAGTCAGAGGGAACCAGCAGATCTGAAGTAGTTAACTTCATTTGTGCAGCAACCTATGGGATTTGGATCCGACCTCAGATCCTAGCCAGCAGTTTTCAACAGCTTTAGATCCGAGCTCCAAGCTCCTCCCCTACCCATAATTCCCTGCCAACCCTGACTGACCTCAGATCTAGTTTGCCGCGGTTATCCAACAGCAGCTTGATCTACAGCTCCAGGCGTTAGAGACTTTTGTGAGAAAAAAATTTACCTTTTTCCTCTCTTTTCTTCTGTTTTTTGGTTGTGAGTGTTTACAGGTCCCTTTTTGTAAAACCCCTCTCTAGTTTAACTCTATATTTTTTGTCATTTACCTGCCCCTCCCTTCGTGGCTCCATTAGGGTTGTGTGTGTGTGTGTGTGTTTGGGGCCTAACGTGTGTGTTTTTCTCTTTTAGTTAAAATAACTGAGACCCCAAAACCAATCTTTTCTAAGTGCACCGAGTGTGGCCATAAGCTGTCCCCGGCGGATGGCCACACTTGGTGTGTGTTGTGCCTTGGGGTTGAACACCTCTCTTCTGGTTGTTCCATCTGTGCGGCGTTCAACCCCAGGGCACTCAAGGACCGGAGGTCTAAGCTGATTCTGGCGGGTCTTCTGCCCCCGGATTCGGCTTCTACCTCCGGTCCTCCTGTGGCTCCCGCTGCGGCAGCTGCCACTCCTGCTTCCCTCCCCCCAGCCAGGACTCAACTTCCCACCTTCGGCCCGGAGGAGAGGGAGGCCAGGAAAGAGAAAAAGAGGGAGAAGCACCACAAACGGCGGGCCGAGGCCTCCGCTTTGCCCCCCCCAGCTAAGCTGTCTTCTTCCTCCAGGACTTCTGGGTCTCCTCCGTCTCGGATCCGGTCCCCGTGCTTTTCACCGGGTCCTGAGGAGGAGGAGATCCGATCTCCTTCGAGGTCATCAAGGCGACACTCCAGTCCCGCCTCGGTGGCCTCATCGAGATCAATCTGAAGTCTCACGGATGCAGATTTGGACCGGATGATGTGAAGATTCCTCCAGGCCCAACTGCAGATGGGAGTGCTCCTGCCTCCCCCCTCTCTGGGGGGGGGAGAGCTCGACCCCTTTTTTTTTTTGCCCCGATAGCTCCTTCTCTGTCCCGCTTCCCAGGCTCGGAGTCTTCGGAGCCAGGCAGCCTTGGAGCCGGGGGTGTGTCGGCACCGATAGTCTCGGGTACTTCATGCCGACACTTCCCTCGAGTCTGTCGGGTCCATTTTCTTCGGATCCGAGCTCTCTGAGCCGAGGGCTGAGCTTCGGATCTGGGGGTATCGGTATGCCTTTGGCTCCGTCCAGGTCGGAGCATACTGGTCCGTCGGATCCGATCTCTTCTGCGCCGGCCCCGATCCGTCCGTCGGATCCGAGTGAGGGTCTGCTTTCGGATCCCAGAGAGACCAGCTCTCCCTCAGCATTTGACGTGGTGGAGAGGGCCCTGTCGAGAGATTCCAGGCCCCTGGCCCTTGCCACAGCTCCACCCTGCACTTCTCTGTTGGGCCCGACATCCAGCACCCGGCCCCAGTGACAGCCTGTTCTGATGTACCAGGTCGTTCCTTTGGAACAAGACGTGGCTGGTGAGCCCTCCTCGGACAGCCCCCCCGAGGAGGTTCCTCACAAGCGAAAGTGCAAAAGGAGGCACCTGGACTCCCCCGAGTCCTTGACTGAGGACACGGATTTGGAGGAGGGGGAAGGCTCCCCAAGATCACACCCTGAAGATGTCTCATTTGGTGACATCATGGAGATGCTCAGGATAAAGGGGGGGGTGGTCTGCCCCAAAGCCTACCTCGGACGAATCCGTGTTCCTGGAGGCGTTTGAAGCAGGACCGTCTACCTCTTGGTTGTCCCCTCCAGCCGACCCCCTGGTAGATTTGATTACTACCATGGCATGGAAGGAGCCGGACACTGTAGAGCCAGTCCCCAAGCGCCCGGACAAAATTCTTAGCCCACCCTCTGACAAATCCCACTGGAGTAAGGGTCCCCCTGTAGATGCCATGTTGGTGGCGGCGGCCACCAAGAGGGAACTAGCTCAGGAAAGGAGTCTCGGTCGATGGACCGTTTAGGGAAGCGGGTGTTTAGTTCAGCTACCTTCTCTGTGAGGTCGTCGAACTACATGGCACATGTGCTTCGACTGCAGCGGGCCCTTATCAAAGAGTACACTGCGTCGCCCCCCGAGTCCATGTCGGCAGAGGACAAACATTTGCACTCCACCCCGATGGCCACTGTCCGATCCATATCAAACACTTCTATGCGGCTACTGTCCCATGCCACGGAGGGAGCCGCTGGAGCCAGCGGAGCGGGCCTTGTCATGAGGCGTATCAGGCCTTGTTCCGGCACTGTGATTTCGCAGAACCCTTCAAGGCGTCCTTTGATAATGCCCCTTTTGATGGTTCTGCCCTTTTTGGCAAAACTGTTCGTGATACCTTGGTCCAGAGCGAGAAGGAATGGAAGACGTTGTCTGCCATCAGAGTCCGCTTCTCTGCTCCCCAGAGGTCCTTCTCCAAGAACCAAAAGGGACAGAAGATGATGTGGTTCCGGAAGTCGCAACAGTCCCGTCCTGTTCCGGACTCCCAGCCATTCCGTGGCAGAGGAGGGCAGGGTGGACGCCGCCCTAGAGGCAGAGGGGGCCCGCGGAACTTTGGATCCAGAGAACCCTTCTCGGACCAACCCACGCAACACCCCTGAGGGGTTGCCCGACTGCTCCATTCTGGAGGCAGTCGAGGGACGTTTCTCAAAGCACCTAGCAGCTTGGGAGTCCATCACGACAGACCGCTGGGTGCTTCGCATTATATCCAGAGGATATCAGATTCCCTTTTTCTCTTTACCGACGCAGCCCCAGATACCTCCCCGATGTCCCACCCAATCAGAGGGAGGCCGCAGCAGCAGAAATCCAACAGTTGCTGGAAAAAAGAGCCATCCAACACATCCCCCCAGACCAGTGCAGGTCGGGGTTTTACTCCAGATTCTTCTTGGTGCCAAAAAAGATGGGGGACTTGAGACCTATCCTCGACCTCTCCGCCCTGAATCTGTCAGTAACCAAAGAGAAGTTCCGCATGGTCACCCTTCAATCCATTCTCCCCCTTTTGCGGGAGAACGACTGGATGTGCTCTATAGACCTCAAGGATGCGTACTACCACATTCTGATGGACAGGCGGTCCAGAAGGTTCCTCCGCTTCCGGCTAGGAGCCAGTCATTTCTAATTCAGGGTCCTTCCCTTTGGTCTCACCACAGCCCCCAGAGTGTTAGCAGTGATTGCGGCCCACCTGAGGCTCCAGGGAATTCAGGTCTACCCAAACCTGGACGACTGGCTCCTGACCGCCCCGACAAGGCATCTACTCTGCGCAGCCAGAAACTACTTTCTTCATCACTGGAGATCACTATCAACATAGAGAAGTCATCTCTTACCCCGACTCATACTATAGACTTCATAGGGGCAAGATTAGACACAAGCAAGCTCCTAGCTTTCTTGACCACAGACCGGCTACGAACCCTGAGGCTACATGTGCGGGCCATTCTACATTCTCCAGCTCCTCCGGCAGAATTGTTCCTGAGGGCTCTAGGCTCAATGGCGGCGGCAATCAACCTTTTGCCAATGGCGTGTTTGAACATGAGGGTCTTACAATGGACCCTCCAGGTCCCCAGTGGTCCTTTCTCCGAACCTCCAGGAAGGACGCCCTTTTTCTATGGCCTCTCCCCTAGCCACTGTGATCACGGATGCCTCCCACCTCGGGTGGGGGGGGGGCATTGTTCCGGCAGGACAGTCCAAGGCACATGGGACCCCACGGAGACCTCTCTGCATATCAGTGTCCTAGAGATGAGGGCAGTGCTGTTAGCGGTGCAAGCACTTCAGCACCTTCTTCCTGTAGGAACTATTGCAATTCAGTCGGACAATATGTCTGTTGTCTGGTACATCAACAAACAGGGGGGAACCAGGTCTTACTCACTCTGTCGAGAGGCCATGAGGGTGTGGGAATGGGCGATCTCCACCAACCGCTTTCTTATAGCAACGCATATTCCGGGGCGGTCCAACATCCTAGCGGACAGTCTAGGTCGCACCATCCTGTTACCACACGAGTGGTTTCTGAATCCTGAGATAGCGAATCGGATTTTTGCCGAATGGGGTCAACCCTGTTGCGATCTCTTTGCGTCTCCCTCGAACACAAAATGTTCCGACTACTTTGCTCTCATTTCCCCCTCCAGGGAACCTCCGAGAGATGCTCTGGTGCATGTTTGGCCTCCCAGTCTACTTTATGCTTGCCCTCCTCTTCCTCTGATGCTGAAGTTCCTACAGAAAGCCAGCCGGTTGGGGAGCAGGATAATCCTCATTGCCCCATTCTGGCCTCGTCAAATCTGGTTCCCTTACCTTTGGTCTCATCTGGTGAATCCTCCTTGGATTCTGGATCCTGTCCGGATCTAATATCCCACCCCCTAGATCTCCCAGTCCCGAATCTGGACAATCTCAAGCTCACAGCTTGGCTGCTCCAGTTCCTCTTGTAGCTAGGACTCCCAGTATCTCTTCCCCAGTTAAAACTATTCTAGTAGCAGCGCACAAGCCTTCTACTAGAAAGATGTATAGTAGCAAATGGAAACGTTTCTCCATTTGGGCAGAACGTCGAAATTTGGATCCTTTCACAGCTCCTTTGCCCATGGTATTAGACTTCCTGTCAGGGCTGTTTCATCAGGGGGCTAGCTCCTCCACAGTCAAGGTTCAACTAGCAGCTATCTCTCATTATCACGTGGGAAATGAACTGGGCCCTTTGATCACCACGAAATTGTGTAAGACTTTTTTGAAGGGTACCTTTCTGCTCAGACCTCCAGTGAAGGATGTAGTCCCTCCTTGGGATTTAATGCTGGTGCTTCAGGCCTTGACAGCTCCCCCGTTTGAGCCTGCAGCTTCAGTAGATCTTTAATTCTTGTCATGGAAAACGGCCTTTCTTGTCGCTATCACCTCGGCTCGAAGGGTCTCTGAACTACAGGCCCTCTGTGTAAAACCCCCATATTTGACTTTTCACAAGGATAGAGTTTACCTCAGGACCAATCCCTCCTTTCTTCCCAAGATTGCCTCTGAATCGAATTTTAACCAGTCCATCAACCTACCAGTCTTCCCTAATTACCAAAACAAAGGGGAATACAAATTACACTCACTGGATGTGCATAGACAACTTCGCTTCTACATCCACAGGACATCTGGTCATAGGCAATCTGACCAGTTGTTCATCTCCTTTGCCAAATTTAACTTGGGTAAATCTGTGTCTAAAGTCACGCTGTCTAGATGGATTTCGCAGTGTATCCTTTTAGCATATGAAAGTTCTGGCAGGCCCGCACCTCAGGGAGTCCATGCCCACTCTACTCTGTCTATGTCTACCTCTGCGGCTTTTAGAGCTAGAGTCTCTTTGGATGATATTTGTTCGGCAGCCACTTGGGCCTCATCTCATACCTTTATCGATCACTATAAATTGGACATTATCTCCAGAGGGAGAGCATCCTTTGGCTCTGCAGTGCCCGGAAACATCCTTCCATGAAGGCCACCCAAAGTTCAGGTAGCTGGGGACTCTGTCCCATAGGTTGCTGCACAAATGAAGTTAACTACTTCAGATTAAGAAGTTATGTACTCACCATAACATTCCATCAGAGTAGGTAAACTTCATTTGTCAGCAACCGTCCCTCCCTCCTGCCCCCTCACTTATGAATGTTTTCATACTCAGGTCCATGGGTGTTACCCACTTTATCTTGAAAGTATTAGTCTTCGAGCAGTATCTGCTTTTGGGCAAACTTGATCTGAGGTCAGTCAGGGTTGGCAGGGGATTATGGGTAGGGGGAGGAGCTTGGAGCTCGGTTCTAAAGCTGTTGAAAACTGCCGGCTCGGATCCGAGGTCGGATCCGAATCCCATAGGTTGCTGACAAATGAAGTTTACCTACTCAGATGGAACGTTATGGTGAGTACATAACTTCTTATTCTAGAAATTCAAAAGCTGCAAGACAAAAGAATTATGCAGGAAATCTCACCAGGCCAGAGAGGATCCAGAATTTACTCAAGATTCTTTTTAGCGTCAAAAAACACAGGGGACTGGAGACCAATTTTGGATCTCAGCGTGTTGAACAAATCAGTTCGACAGATGAAATTCCAGATGGTTATGGTACAGTCCATTCTTCCATTTTTGGGAAAGGAAGACGATGTGCTCACTAGATCTTCAGGATACATATTACCACATAAAAATGGACAAGCACTCCAGAAGATTCCTCCACTTCCGGCTGGGAGACAGTCATTACCAATTCAGGGGGCTGCCCTTTGGTCTCACCACAGCCCCAGGTTGTTCACCAAATGTATTGCAGTAGTAGCAGCTCACTTGAGACCTCAGGGATTCCAGGTGTTTCCCTGCTTGGATGACTGGCTCATTACCGCTCCGACTGACCAGGCATCAATTGATAGAGACAAGGGATTACATTCTCAAGACCTGTGTGTACGTAGGAATAATGGTAAATTACAAAAAATCTCATCTGACTCCAAATCAGAGCTTAGAGTTTATAGGGGCAGTACCGAATATGACAACAACCATAGCATCCCTTTATCCAGTGAGACTTCAAAAAATTATAACTCCGGTTCAGAAGATAATCCACAGAAAGAAGGTACCTGCTCGACAAATATTACAGGCTCTAGGTTTGATGGCAGCAACAATAACTCTAGTTCCTCTGTCCAGACTTCACATAAGAATCTTACAATGGCTACTGGCATCTCAGTGGTCTATGCTATACCAGCCCATGTCGATCAGATTCTGATCACCAGTCATTGCAAGAAGGATCTAGCTTGGTGGATTCATTCCAAAGAAATTCTCCTGGGACGCCCCTTTGTCCTTCCAGAACCCAAGGCCATAGTGACCATGGATGCCTCCCAGATAGAGGGGGGGGGGGGCATTTTCTGGGCAAGACTGTCCAAGGTATTTGGTCCCCTTAGAGGGCAACTTGCATATCAGTGTTCTGAAACTAAGAAAGGTGCTTTTAACATTGCAAGCCTTTCAAACAGCTCTTCCTTTGGTAACAACTATAGTTCAAACAGACAGTGTGGTAGTGGGCGATGTCTTCCAACCGCTTTTTGATATCTCACATTCCAAGGAGTTCCAATGTGATAGCAGACAAACTAAGTAGATGTATCATACAGCCTCCACTGGTGGTCTCTCAATCCAGAAGTGACAGTATAGATTTGCTGTTTATGGGGCCAGCCTTGCTACGACCTGTTTGCCTCTCCCCTAAACAACAGGTGCAGCAACTACTATGCCCTGATTCCCCCTCTGGGGAAGTCACCAAGAGATGTTGTTCTCCACCTTTGGCCCTCCGGACTTCTATGTGCCTTTCCCCCAAAACCATTAATTTCAAAATTCTTACAAAAAGCACTCAGTTTGAAGAGCAAAGTCATCCTTATTGCTCCAGTTTGGCCTCAACAAATGTGGTTCCCCTTTCTTTGGCCTTATCTAATTCAACAACTTTGGACTCTGGATCCAACTCCAGACTTCCTGTCCCATCTAGATGAACTAGTTCACCCAGACATTATGAACCTCAAGCTGACAGCATGGTTCCTCCAGTTCCACTAGTTGACAGTCATCTTAACCTTTCTTCCCTACTATGCCAAATACTCCTAGATTTTCATAAACATTCCACCCATAAACTATATACTAGTAAATGGAAGAGATTTACCATCTGGCCTTGTGAAAGGGATATTGACCCCTTTTCCTCTTCTATTGAAAATATTTTAGGAGCTTCCCCTTCCACCATCAGAATACAACTAACAGTAATTTCAAACTTCCATGATAGTTTGGAAGGATGTTCCTTAGCTTCTCATAGACTTTATAAGTCATTCTTAAAAAGGACACTTTTGCTGAAACTCCCTTTCAAAGATCCTACTCCTTGTTGGGACCTAAGCATAATGTTACAAGCCACTGTACCTTCTCCCTTTTTACCATCTGCAGACTGTGATCTAAAGTACTTGTCTTGGAAAACATTATTTTTGGTGGCAATAACCTCTGCTAGAAGAATTTCAGAAGTTCAGGCCTTATGTAAACCAGCTTATCTGATTTTTCACAAAGACAGAGTTTCCTTATGAGCGATTCCCACCTTTCTACATAAAGTGGTGCCTGAATCTAATATCAATCAGGCTACTAATTTGCCGGTATTCTTTCCAAACTTTTCGAACAGAGGTGAATACTGTTTACATTTGCTAGATGTTCACAGACAATGATGCTTTTATCTTCACGGAACTAAGGACATCAGAATATCTGACCGACTATTTGTGTCCTCTTCAAGTGCTAGTTTTGGTAAACCTGTCAGCAAGGTGACCTTCGCCAGATGGCTCAAGGATTGCATTTCCTTTATTTATGACAAAAAGAAAACTGCTTTGCCTAGACTTGTGAAGGCACATTCTACAAGATCAGTTGCCACTTCAGCACTGTTCCAGTTTGGAACTTCAATGGATGATATATGTGCAACAGCTACTTGAGCTACCCCCATACCTTTATTCTTCATTACAAATTGGATTTGGTCTCTAGGGGAAGAGCATCTTTCGGTTCAGTTGTGCTCAGGAACAACTTTCCATGAGTCCTTCCAAGGTTTAAGGTAGCTCTGGACTGTCCCACATGTCAAGGATAAAATGAAGATTGGCAACATCAGATAAAGAAGTTATGCACTTACCATAATATTCCATCTGTGTTTCCATCTTTATTTATCCTTGACTCTCCTCCCTCCATCCCCTGGCATTTGAAGATTTTTTTTTGTGGAATGGATACTTTCATAGTAATTACAGTAGTTATTAAGGCGTAGCAGATATGGTTTCCAATAAGATATCTTTATTTATACTTTATTTATAATCTGCAAACTCAATCTGAGGTAACTGGGAGATGGGGGTTGTGGGTAGGGATGACGCTCGAGAGTTTTTGGCCTGCGCGAGCTATAGTAATAGCAGAGTCAGTTCTGATATTAGAACTGAAACCAAACGTCAAGGATAAATGAAGATGGACAACACAGATGGAAAGTTGTGGTAAGTACATAACTTCTTTTTAAATTCCTTCAAACATAACCAGGATGACTGGATGGGAACCCTCAAATTTACTATGGGAGTAAGTGGCCTAGCCCTCATAAGAAAGGGGTACAGCCTGAGTTGGTTATTGGCAAGGATTTGATGGTCATGAGAAAACTGCCTTGAAACTTCAGTGGCCCGAGTGGCCAAACAAAGACAACCGTGGGTAAATCCAGCATTACCCACACCTAGAAGTGGGTTATTGCTATTATACAATGACATTATTTAAGAAAAAAAATACTTACTTTTCTTAAATAATGGCATTGTATAATGCCTCCTTGCTGCCCTTCCGCAGCTGTCTGGTATTCTGCGGCAGTTCTGATGTACTGCATATGCTTACGCAGTACATCAGAGTTGTGGGTGGAAGCAACGGAGAAAGCAAGATCTCCGTTGCTTTTTACAAAGTGTCTCTGTATGTTAAAGGAGTTTAACATAGCGAGACAGCTTTAAAAAAAGCAACGGAGAATCTCCGTTGCTTTTTATAAAGCTGTCTCGCTATGTTAAACCCATTTAACTTAGCGAGACAGCTTTAAAAAAAGCAACAGAGAAAGGAAGATCTCCGTTACTTTTTTTAAAGCTGTCTCGCTATGTTTGTTGCTGTGTCTGTCAATCATTTTAACCATTTTTCTGCTATGTAATTATGTATCTTTGATAGGGTTGCCAGCTGTCCGTTTTTTGACCGGACTGTCTGGTTTTCTGACAAATTGTCCGGTTACAAATTTCATTCAAAACCAGACATGTGAACTCCAGGTTTTGAATGTGCTATAATTAGGGACATCTTATGGGGTAAACCGTAAACATAGAGGCAAGTTTTGTCCTTTTGCATAGGCGCCGGAACCATAGAGCGAGGGGGAGAGGGCTTTTACAGTTGCAACCTGCAAGACTTGTAATGTTTTAGGACCCAACGGAGGACTCATGCATGTGCGTGCATCATGATCACATGCAAACTTGAATTTTAAAAAGTACGCGGGTTCCCTAGCAACATTAACCCTGCTGTCAGAGTCATCCACCCAAGGTAAGCAAACTCCGTTTTATGTCATAAAGCCTGTAAGCAGCTCCGTTTTTATTGAAGGCAAGCAGGGTACGTTTTCTGAAGTGTGTGGCTGTGTTAAACATACTTGTGAGGAATATTATTTTTATTGTCGCAGGAAAAAATTGTGGTTCGGTGATGTTACTACCTTCCGATGTGGCTAGGCTTGTCCTAGGTATGTAGCAGTTAGCAGTGAAAAAATAGATCATTCCTAATTTTTGCTTTGTCCAACTTTGTTTTTGGGGGGGTTAGTTTTTGATTGTTTGGTATAATTTTTGATGATTTATAAATTATAAGCCTGTAAGCAGCTTCATTTTTTAAGCCTGTAAGCAGCTCCATTTTTCTGAGGGCAAGCATGTAAGCAGCTCCGTTTTCTTAGCCTGTAAGCAGTTCTGTTTTTTCTGAGCAGGGCAGTGTTGTTGCTGTTATTATTTTACTAATGTGTCAGACTTTTTTTTTTAAATTCTAAGTACATGTTTATTTTATTTTTCTAAATTTGTTTACCGGGGTAGTGCACTTTGCAATTCTGACCAAGTAAATTGAATAGAGTTTTCATAATTAAATCACAACATTTTTAGTGGGTGTACTGTGACTTGTATATTGTTGATGCCTGCATTGTGTCTCCTATGACTTTAGTTTCATGAAAAATCTTAAGTTGTTGTTTAGCTGAATTAATATGATTTTGTATTATTTACCATGGGTATCAGTCAAAAAAGTCTTAGCACTGTATGCGTGACAGAGCCTTTCAGTGTGGATTGTTGACTATTTAAGACTCAGAATGAGGTACACTTGAGAGCTATGCCTGCTCCAATAATTTTGTCTACTTTATAGTAATTGCACTTGGTTTCATAACTCTCAGCTGTTCCTGATTTTGGCTCAGAATGTTGCTTCCTCCAATCCCAAATCAAATTGGTGATTTTGGAAGAAGAGGAGGTGGATTGCACTTAGTAAATAATAATAATTAGTGTTGAAGACTAATTTTACTTCAGAAAATGCATGCTAATTCACATTCACTAATCCTGTCAACTTCGCAAGTTAACAGTACTAGTACTTTTAAAAATGCCCCTATTTTTTTCTGGATTTGCTCCCTGATTCTGGCAGTAGGGATTTGAGAACTCTGCTCACTTTGAGTTCTGTTACTTGTCTTGGGACCTTTTTTGCTGATGCACTGCCTGACCTGGTGAACATTAGGCCCTGCCTAATCCCTGCAGTTGATAGGAGTAAATTATGAGGTCTGTGAGTGTGACCTTGAGTGTTAAGGATGTGAGCTATTTTAGATTCAGATAGGAATGTAGTAAAGAATAGCTTAGATGTTTTCTTTATTTATTTGAGAGTGTCCTGCAGTGTTATAAATATTTCCTGTGATTTTGAACTCTGAAGTTACTGTGTTGATTTACTGAGTATTGTCCTGTTCTTTTATTATTAAATATATTTAAACCAATCTTTGTGGCTGATATTTTTGAAACATATTTAAGCTCTTAGAACATTTGCATATCTATATGGTGACACTGTACAGACCACTCCTAAATAACCTTACTCTTGGTCAGACTACCATTTGGATAATAGTAATATTACACAGTAGGATTGGACACCCTTTGTTAAGGGCCTTATAGTAACTGGCCCTTAACAGAAAAGGATAGTAAATTGGCTGAAAGCAGGCATCCGGAACAGAAAAAGAGGGCGTTCCCATCAGCTGATGTCACGGTGGTGTCACAAAATGGGTGGATCATGAATGGGAGAGGGGGTGGGGTTATGGGTGATGCGAGGGGCGTGACCTTAGTCCGGTTTTAGCCACAAAGAAAGTTGGCAACCCTAATCTTTGAGTGTTAACATCATTCTTTTCTTTTACTGCAGACTCGATACATAGTTAAATAAGTTAATAATGAACTGTATTCTGCAAACACAGTATTGTATGTTGCCATAGTTCAGCGTTTGTCAGAGTTAGCCATGCAAGTTTTTTTTTCTTTAAATCTCCTTTTTTTGGCGGCCTTTGTTACTCTTGTTATTTGGATTGACAGAAAAATGACAAACCTCTGGTGTATTATTGCCGAAATTTGTCTCTGTATTTTTGAAAGAGGGCCTCTCCTCAGTGCTCTGTACCGAAGGCTATTTTTTCATGCCTCATATAGAGTGTTAGCTCACCTTTGCATCTTTTCCTGTGGGTCTCCACCAGATCTGGACTCTTGCTATAATAGATCCTTGTATTGAGATGAAGTTTTGACTAGTGACCAAGTATAGTGGGCCTGCAGCCATTTATCAAAGCTGTGATTAGTTGAAAATTCTTGATAAGCTTGTCTGTTGATATTAATGTGGTGATTTTTGGTACCTCTACCTAGCAATATCCTGTATAGTTGCCAGTGTGTTGCCAAGCTTTCTGAATCAGTAACCATATGATGAAGAGGCACAGACACATCATTAGACATTCTGTTATTAACCTTTTGGCTTGCTTTGGTTTGCTGAGCCATATTTTGTGAAGATATGGCTTTTAAATTCATTTAGGTATATGAGTTTAGAACAGTATCCTTTTGAGCATAGTACTATTTGTATATGCATCCTACCTTTATTCCTAGCCTCTAGCTAGATATTGGTATATCTATACATTACTATGTTTCATATTGTATGTATAGCTAATGTTTGCTGCAGTATGTATTTGCTGTTGTATGTATATTCAGTTGTTCTTCGTGTACTCTGCTGCTCATTTTTTGTTCTGTGGAGCTTTTCTCCCTGAGCCTCCACTGAAAAAAGACCTGTGTCCAGTTGGAATTTCCTGGTAAATATATAAATAAAATTGTGGCTGTTGGGTTATGTGGATGGTCTATTAATGCTGGTTGTAGCGAATGATATTTAGTTAATTTGTGAATGTGAGCTTGGTAGCTGGCTGTCCTTCCACAGTACAAGCAGAAAATGATTGATTTCAACAATTGACTAAGTTTCCGGTGTCATTCTAAGGAGATCCAGTATCTGTCTGCCTGGGATGACATGATTGACAGACCTCGATTTTTTGCCAGAGATGGCCTGCATCTGTCAACCATGGGCTTCCGGATACTGGCCAAGACTCTTGAAACCCCTATAGTGCCTTTTTTAGGTGGTGTTCCAAAGACCAAATTACCACCGTAACAGTTACAAACAAATGCAGTCTGAGGGTCATGCTGCTCAGTGCTAAAAGTCTAAATCTCAAAATGCACTCGCTCAAAGCACTCCTTAAAATGGAGAACATCGACATTTGTGCTGTAACAGAGACCTGGTTCAAGGCAGCAGAAAGCACCCCTGCACTACCAGGCTATAACTCATGCCACACCTTTCAGCCCTAGAACTTGGACCGAAGCTCCAAAGGTAGTGGTGTTTCCATATTCATAAAGTAGGTGCACACCTCCAGACTGGTAGCCCAGCATAATGCATCAGAGATACTTCAGGTGCAGCTAACACTGGGTACGACAGCGATTCAGGTTGTAGCCTGCTATAAGTCCCCAGCCATGTCCCAAGACTCGCACTGCACATTCCTAAGCACCCTGGAAAATATTAGGGTCCAACCCAACACTCTCTTACTAGGTGACTTAAACTACCGCTCATTAACTGGGTAAACTACTCATGTACCAATACACTTGCCCAACATTTCCTGGAGTTCATTAATTCCAGTGCCCTGGACAAGCTCATTCTTACCCACAATAGAGGTAGCAACATCCTTGACCTGGTCATTATTAACATGGCCGAACATTGCTCTACACCAATACTCAGCTCCTCCCTGGTTAGAGCCCTGGTTAGATCCAATCACAACTAATCACCTTGGAAATCTACATACCTCCCACCCCAACCCCGCAAAGGTAACCACCATGAAAAACTTCTTCAAAGCTAACTATGGGCTCCTAAAAATGGAGGTGGCTAACTTCCTGGCACCCATGCAAAATGGAGAATAGTTGCATTGCCGCAGAATCATACACCAATACACTGTACGAACATGTGCACAAATGCATGGATCTCGCCATACCCAATAGAACCAAGATGCTCTCCTCCAAAAAAAAGGAAGCCAATCTGGTGGTCCCCTGCCATAAACAAGCTACAACAGAAGGAGAAAACTGATGCGGAATAAGGTGAAGTCCCATGACTGGAAAAACTCCCTTATCAGCTTCAGCAAAAAGTTGAGATCCCTCATCAAATACTCTAAAGCTATCTATGAAAACAGAATTGCAGCAGATAATAAAGACAACCACAATGCCTTCTATAGTTATGTAAAGAATCTCCATGGCAGTACCCAGATTTGCTCTGAGCTACTGCACAATGGTACCTCCTATACCATGCCAATACATATTGCCAGCATACTGGCCGACAGATTCAGTGCCAACTTTACCCCTCTCCCCCTCCAAAGAACCAATCACAATACCAGTAGAGTGCCAGGCACCCAATATCACTGTTGCACAGGTAAAAACAGCACTGTCCAAGGCCAAGAATACAGCTTCTATGGGACCTGACAATATCCCTGGTTGTGTTCTACATGAACAACAGAGTGAACTGGCACCTCACCTGTGTGCCCTGTTCAATCACAGCCTCACCTCAGGCTTTGTCACTACTGAATGGTGCACTGCTACAGTCATCCCTCTCCACAAAGGAGGAGCGACTACAGACTCTGGGAACTATCGCCTCATTAGCCTGACGAGTCTGATATGCAAAGCTATGGAATGCATCATCGTGGACCTAATAAACAAGGATATTGGGAATCTCCAAACTCTGGATCCCACACAGTTTGGTTATGTGAAGGTTAGATCATGCCTGCTCAACTTGATCGACTTCTTTGAGTCAGGCACCAGAGCTGTGGATGAAGGCAAGGTGGTTCATACAGCCTACCTTGATCTGGCCAAGTCTTTTGATACCTAGAAAAACTCACTAAGCCTGGTATCAACCCCTGTATCACTAGATGGGTGGCTATCTGGCTCACAGAACTCAGTGTGAAAGTAGCTGACTCCAAGTCAGACTCCCAGCTAGTCACGAGTGGAGTCCCACAGGGTTCAGTCCTGGGTCCTGTCCTGTTTGATATCTACTTCTCTGAAGTCCAGGCAAACACGAAGGGAATATGGCTGACACAGTTCGCAGACTATTGCAAGATGGGAGCTATTATTAATTCCCCAAGTGATGTTGACATCCTACAGAATGGCCTCACTGAGACCAACAAATGTTTGTCTGAACCATGGCCTTAAGCTCAATGCCAAAAAAATGTGTTTGCATCCCCTTTGAGAAAAACCCAGTTCCCATGAATTACCACATTGATGGTAGTCCACTGAACCCAGAAGGCGTTATAAGAGATCTGGGAACACAGGTTGACAGCAACCTCTCTTTTGATCACCACATTGCCACTGTGGTCATAATGTCCTTCTGTGTGGCACATCTCATTACTAAGGGTTTTGCATCCAGGAAGAAAGAGGTCATTGTCTCCCTCTACTCTTCCCTCATTAGGCCAGTCATAGAGTACAATGCCCCATTTGGCATGTACCTCACTAGACACCTGCAACAACTGGGGAGGCCGCAACAGTACCTCACAAAGAGGATGCTAGGCCTTAAACACTTGTCCTATATGGACAGACTCAAAAAAACTCCAACTATTCACGGTCTCATATCGCCTTAGAGGCAATCTCTGCTTGACTTACAAAGCCATGTCTTTCACAGCTCTGTTAGAAATGCTACATCTAAAGAAATCCCATTCCCTCCACACCACATGCTCCAGAGACCCCCAACCTCATTACCACAATTAACAGAACATGCTGGAGGGACAGGTTCATAACCCAGAGACTGCCCATGCTATAGAACAGACTTCCTATACTTGTCAAGCAGAGCACCTCGCTGACCCTTTTCAAGAGAAATTGTGATGAATGGATGCGAAGCAGAAAATTCACCCCGGGTATCACTCCAGTGGCTCTACTCGACAGAGGCATTGGGAACTAAGGTCGGGTGGCAGTATGCCAGGGTAATCCTGTGGCTAGGCTTGAAAAGGCCCCAGGGCCATTAGCCTAGTACACACCTATGAACCTATGTGAGGAAATATGTGCCGGAAATTCTGTGTGTCAAGTGTGAGTATATCTTAAGGTTGAGGCATCTGTCTTTTCCTATCTCTGACTGGCCTCGCCTTCTACAGTGGCTAGAGCTTTTATTTTTGTTGGTTGTCTTCACTGTGTCTTTGACTTGGTTACTGGAGATCTATTCCGCTATGCCTTCCTATGCAGTCTTGCATTTAATTAGAAAATGCTCATGTGAAATCTCATAAGCCATTCTTCAGTACTTTTCAAGACTTAATATTCAGTACTCACTATTCACAAAAATATTCATCACTTTTATGCATTAACTTGGTATATATTCTAATTGTCTGTTTTACTTGTGTATCTTCTTTTCCAGTTATTTTGAATCAGAAGATTTGCCTGTGGCTTTATTTATAAAGAAGTCTAGACTTCAGTGTTTGCATGGTGGTTGTGGTGGGGGAGTCTTGGTTCAGCTTTGGAGAGAGAATTTGCCTGAAGGATGAATCAGTTCTTTCATGACTGGTTCAGTGACAGTTCTCAGTGCCCTTTGACCCTTCCCACAGTGTCTTTAAATGCTGCCTCAGAACAGTTCATTGACAACGTTCTCTGCTGCAGGGTAGTTTTATTCCATTTGTGCAGTTTGGACTAAGGCCCTTTATTTGAGCCTTGGTATTGCTATGCACATAGTGTGTTTCGTCTGTTTTTTTATACTTGATTTTGGGAGGTTGGCTAGGTTTTGGGGATAGCTTGCTTTAAACCCTTATTGTCACATATATGGGTAAGATTACAGCATATGTTTCAGTTGCAGTAGAAATGTCAGCAGATACTAGGGGGATGTAATGGTGTACAGTTTTTGTCTACTAGTGTGACTCAAGAGTCAGAAACTTAAGAGGCTTGCTGAGTTGTATGGGTGTCTATGTGTGGTCCACTCAGGAGAGACAAAAAACACAATTAGGAAACCTGGGTCTTCTGGAACAATTACCTTTTTGAGTACACCTCACTGGGCACCTAGGCTGACTGCGGTGTGGCCATCATAGTTAATGAGTGTGTGACCGGTCTCTTAAAACTACATAAGCTGCTGAGTACTTGCCAATAGACTTAGTTTGTGTACAGTATGGTATTTTTAATCTCATTTGTGGCCCTTTTACACAGCTTGTTAAACAGTTCATCCATTATATATCAAACTGTTTTTGATGCATTTCCCATATTTAATAACCTTATGTTTTATCACCATTCAAACTTGCATCTTTCTGTCAGAATTAATAAGCAATATTAAGCTGTAAAAAAAAGAAAGAAAATAAATGGGTATAGAACAGTGATGGCAAACCTTTTGTGTTTGATGTGTCAAAAGCTCCTGACACAAAATGATTCAGTGCACTGTACATGAGCAACAAATGCAAAAGCAGTGTCTGTGGTAACTCGGGTGTTGGTGATTGCCGGCATTCACTGAAAATGTGGTGCGTGTCACCTTTGATACACATGTCATCACTTCGCTCTCACTGTATAGAATAGGGAAGAGATTCTGTAGTGAATTTCACAGGATAGTGGTATGGCAGTCTGATGAATGTCTACCAAAGATCTCTAAATCGATCCTAGAAAGCACTTTTAAGTCCATGATTATGTAAGTGGAGCTGTCTAGACATTTGGTAAATTGCCAATAGCTCTATTAAACTAGCAGGATGCAAGTCATACAATGCTGAATGTATTAGCAACAGGATCTCAAATGCTGACCTTGCAATTACTAGCAATCTCTAGAAATCTTACAGAGCAGATGTAACATAGCCATAATTTTATCTTACTTTTTAAAACCCTGGTTAACAAATTCTGGATACATTGATGGTGGTTCGATTTGCACCAGATAGTTTGAGTTAAAGATCAATGCATAAGGAAAAGACCAGTGCATTGGTGACTGTGGCATGGTCCTTGGATGGTAGCAATGGCTTAATGAAGGCAGTCTGTCAAAGATGGTAATAAGATGTGTTATCATTTGCTACATAGTCTTATAGTGACAGCCTTTCCTCCACAAATGCATCCAGATTACTCATCCTACAAACACATTTCTGCCAATTCCCCTCCCCTTAAATAACCATGGAGAACTCTAAAGAGATGTTGAGAGTTTCATAGTCACTTGTATGCTTATAGCCTCCATTTTGACTAGTTTGAGCATCAGCTGATTAGGGCTCATCTAGTTGAGGAAGAATTTCAGGCTGCCCTCGAGAGTAATGAGCTTTATGATATATTCCTAAGAGGAGAACAGGTAATGCTGACTGTCTACAGCATAGGAGCAGTACTGCTTCCCTCTCCTTTTTGACATCTTCTAGGTTAATGGAAGTATACATGCTATGAAGGGGCAAAAATAGAGCTATTTGGAGCTTCATTACATAGATGGTAACCTGTAGAAGAATTTATACCTACAGTAACCCTCTCTGATTATTCCTAGAGTTTAAGAGGTAAACTAGCACTAATTAGCTGACTCTCAAACCAGTCACTGTGGGATCACAGGTGCTCAGTCAAGTTACCGTAGTCCATGACCTTAAATGTTAATAAAAGATCAGGGAAAGTTCAAAATGGAATACAGATGCTGATTACTCACCATTGGGAGGTCATTAATGCCTAAGTAGAGAATTATCTATCCCTAATTGCAACTGTCTCAAAGAAAAATATTTAGGCACTGCAGACCCGTAGCAAACAGATATGTCATTCTATAACCTTCTGCCCACAGTAGGCACATTACTGCCATACATTCCAAAAAGCTAACCGAGTAACTATTAATCAAAGAGTAAATCTTTTGCTGGGCTTACACCGATCTAAACTTCTGCATTTAGAACTTACTCTCTACTAAACACAGCTTTTCTACTTTAGGCTGTACACTGTGGGAATCCCTACATGTCATTCTCAAATATCTTACCTCGTACTTGAATTCAGATCTCATCTTAGAGTCTATCTACACAAAGAAGCCAAGTACAGCTGCTTCAGTTCAGAACATTTTAGTTAGTATCTTAATAACCATTATTTCACTTCTACCTGTTTCTGTATTATATTTTTTAATGCCTTGAATCTTTACCATTTCCTCTCTGTATCACTTTTTATACCCCTTCTGTCCCTTCATATCTCCTTTTCTGCTTTGCTCCTGTCCTTTCTTCACTCCACTTCACTGTATATATCCTACATTACATTTTCCTCTTCTGATGCTGTTCGCATATATTTTTCATTTTTTTCTGTATTTTGCTGTTGTCCTGCCATATCACTGTTGTAGTATTCTTCCCTAAAGGTATCCCCTGCTAAGGGTAGCCCAGTGTCCAGCCAGTATACCAAACCCTTAGGATTTTATAGAAGTTGTATGTCACACTATACTCCCTGCTCACGACGTAGGCCATAAAGGTGATATACAGGCATACATACCTGAGAACTTCTTTGCCACCAGTCAGAATGCCATCTGCGATCATTGGTCTGTATGCTTCCTGTTGGGATTTTCTTCTTATATCATGATGCCAATGTAATTCTATGGGCTAGGCTTGTAAAGGCTCCAGGGCCATTAGCTTAGTACACACCTAAACTAATGTCTTTTGGCTTTTCCTGGTTAGGGGGTCACCACAGCGGAACTCCGGTCTGCTAATGATTAACTGTGGATTTTTACAGTGTCGAGGTGCCAGCCCAATGCCCAACCTTCAAAGAAGGCACACCCATTCACGCACTCACCTACCTGCATGTCTTTAAACGTCACTCAACCGTGGGGAGGACATGCAGACTCCACACAGAAGGCGCTCCAGCTAAGAATCAAACTGGAGAACCTCTTGCTGTGAGGCTGCAACGCTAACCGCTGCACCACCACGGCCTTAGCCTAGTACACAGCTATGAACCTATATCTTTTTTTTTTTTTTTGGTTTGCAAGTTTACATGTCATCCAGAAAGGGAAAATGTCAGTGTAGGAGACAGATTCCCCATAAGGACCATCACAAGCAGTGTCTCTGTTACTTGGGTGCTTCTCACGACCATACTCAAGTGCTTGATTTGTCAAATGGTGTCCCCAAACCCTTCGTAGTCATCTCTCCTACTTGTCTAGCTACCTGGAGAACCAACGTCTTAAGTTGTTGGCCATGCCAGAATTATTGGATGCTAAAGGTCAGCTATATGCCAAGAAGAAGACCAAAAAGATTTTGCTGCTCTATCACCTCCCCTTGAGGCTGTTGAAAGCTAGGAGGATCATCTGGTTGTTCTGTCGGATTCCTCTGCCACAACTAAGTTGAACGCTGCATGGATCTGGCTTCTTGCTCATCCTCGGAGGCTCTGCAGACATCCATTGTGGATGTTGACGGAAAACTCAGCTGATCATATCTGAGGGACTGAGGGGTGTCCGCAAGTTCTTGTTTGGAGGGAGATTCCCACTACATTGATTGAGGGTCATCAGGGGTGTGAACTTCCTAAGGTTTTTAGGGCTGACATCCCTCTAAAACAGAAGCCGAAAACTAAACAAATCTCCCCTTCTCCCAAAGATCTCCAGGGTGAATGGCAGGATTTTGCACAGGGGTTATTTAATGTACTAATGGCCTTGAAGCCTCCTCAGAGAGTTTCTGTCCCTGCCCGTCCTTGGTCCTCTACTCCACTTAAGAGACCTAGGGAGCATGACTCTTCTAATTAAAGATTTGGACTCTGGGGGAGGAATCCTTGGCATACTCCTCTCAAATTCCTTCTCCATTGGACTTTGGTCCAGAGGAAGAATATTCCATTAGCCTAGATTCTCCCTTTGAGGAACTGCCTTTTAGGGTTACTATCTCTTGTATGATGGAATTTTTTAAAAGGGACTGTCCTTAGGTTTCTGATGTCCAGAAAAGGTATTATGAACTCCTCCAGACGGAGTCTGCTATGCCCTCTGCTCTTCTTCCCCTACTGGCTGCTTTGTTTGACACTTTTTCAGTAGCTTCTCTGGCTCCCTCCTGATTCCCAACCTCCAACTCTAAAAAGCCTGGAAGGTTTTATAAGGTGCCTGATGAATGTACGCTTCTTTAAAAATGTCCCTGTGCTGGCCCCTCTGTTTTGTCTCTCTCTTCTGACAAACCTTCTGACCTCTTACCAACTACTTAATTGCTTCCTTCTGACAAGGACAGTAGGGCAATGGAGTGGCTGGGCAAAAATGTATACTGCCGTTACCCTGGCCTTTTGTATTATTAATTATCAGATCCATATGACCATGTATGTCTTGGCTCTTTTTTCCAGACCTCTCAGGTTGTCTCTGACTTTCCTGATTCTGAGGGTAAGGTTTTGTCTCTCTCTTTGTTGGGCTTCTCTTCCCAAGTGGCCCTCCATTCTATTAAATGTAGTTATGATGTAGCTGATGCTTCTTCTAGAGCTACTGATTTTGGTTCTGTGTTGAAGTGCTACTCTTGGCTTCACCTCCAGCCTTTGCCTGATAGTATTAAGGCTAAATCGTTGGATGTTCCCCTTGATAATAAAAATATCTTTGGTTCTGTGGCTGCTGAGCTTTTTAAGTCTCTGAAAGACAAGGGCAAGGCCTTTCAGGAGCTGAAGCATATTTTTGTTTCTCCATTTCCTAAATTTCAGAGGAATAATCCTAAGCCTGCTTTTTTCATAGACAGTCTCACTCTCCTCCTCCCAAATATAAGAAGGTTTCTAGAAGGGCTCCTACTGCTAAGACTACTCTATTTGCTTCCTTCTATCCTGAGTCAGGTCCCTTTATCTCGCCATCTTTCTCTGTCCCTTTCCAGTTGGATAAGGATCACCCAGGTTCTTGGGTTCTGCCCATCATTCATCCATCAGAGATACATCATTGTGTAGAAATTCTTCCTCCTTTTCTGGGCATTCCCCAACCTCCTCAGGAACAGTTGCCTTTCTTTCAGGATGTACTTCAGGGACTTTTGTCTCAAGGTACTATCGAAACAGTTCCCCAATCCCCAGGAGGGGAAGGGGTTTTATTCCAGAATGTTATTGGTTCCCAGGAAAGAAGACACCTAGAGGCCCATTCTGGAACTTTCTCAGCTCAATGCCTTTCTGAAGAACCCTTCCTTTTGGATGCGTCCCTTCAGACTCTGTTTCCTCTACTTCTTCCTCAGGCTTTCCTGGTCTCTCTGGATCATGGATCTCAAGGATGCTTATCTTCACATCCCTATTTGTCCCTATTGCAGGAAATGTTTGCATTTCTCTGTTTCTTCCTTGCATTTTCAGTTCTCTGCTTTGCCCTTTGGCCTCTCTACTGGTCCAAGTATTTTTACCAAATGCCTTGCTCATGTGATGGCCTTTTGCAGGATGAGGGGGATACAAATCTTTCCTTACCTAGACCAACTTATTCAGGCTTACTCTCCAGAGGCCTTGCTTCAGCACCATCACTATGCTGTTTGCCTTTTGCAAAGTCTAGGGTTTACAATAAATTTCCAGAAATCTGCCATGACCACTTTTCAGGATCTTGTTTTTTTTTTTTTTGGTGCAGACTGCAGACCATTCCTATGCTGGCTTCACTGCTGATGCCACCAAAGGTTCTTGATCTAATTTCCTTTTTTCAGTCCCTACTTTCTCAAGCCTCAGTTAAGGCCAGGGAATTTATGAGGGCTCTGGGATTCATGGCTTCCACCATTCCTATGCTACTTATAGCCAGACTTCATATGAGAAAGTTACAGTGGTTCCTGAAGCCTGTCTGGCTCCAACAGTAACATCCTGTAGACTTTCCATTCTTTCTTCTTCCATGCCTCCAGCTAGAGCTTCAGTGGTGGATTCATCAACTTCTTTCAACATAGGGATTCCTTTCCAGCCCCCAGTCTCCTGTCAAGAACTTTTTTCAGATGCCTTGGACAAGGGATGGTGTGCTTCATTTGACCCCTCAAGGTGCAGGGTCTGTGGCCTAAATTATCAGAGATCAGACAATATCAGCATCAAGGAGATGAGAGGTCTCCTTCTGGCCCTACAAACCTTTCATACCTTTTTTCTTCCAGGGCCTCTTAAAATCTTTACAGACAATACCCCAGTGATGCGGTACATCAACAAGCAAGGAAGGACACGGTCCAGCCTTCTGTGCAGACTAACTCTTCAAATTTGGGATCTAGCTGTGCAATATCAGGTGACACTTTGGACTATTTACATTCCTTCAGAGAAAAACATTGTGACAGACTGTCTGAGTAGGTCGATAAAACAGGCTCATGAATGGATGTTTCACAGACGTGTTTTTGGACCAATGGGGTACTCTTCAGGTAGACCTTTTTGCCTCCCCTGTGAACCAACAATTTCCTCTTTTTTGCACCAGAGTCCCAAGTCCTGTGATCTGGAAGGTGGACACCCTCTCCTTTTCTTGGAAGGAGATGTTTCTCTATGCCTTCCTTACCCTTCCTCTCATATCGAGGGTCCTGCTCAAGACAGAACAAGACTCCTCCAAAATCTTGTTGGTGACTCCTTTTGGCCCAGACAGCACTGGTTCCCTCCTCTTCTGCATCTAGCCAAAGATGATCACAAGTTACCTCGCAGGGTGGACCTACTCACACAAGACAAGGGGTCTCTCTTCCAGCCTCGCTTGTCCACTCTTTACCTGGCAATGTGGGTGATGAGGTTTTGATCACTTTTTCTGTGGAAGTGCTTTTGGTTGTGCAGGATGCCAGGGAGCCCACTACCAGGAAATCCTATATGTCCAAATGGAAGAGATTTTTTGTGTGGTGCCTTGCTCTTAACCAGGATCCCCATTCTGTGGAGATTCCTCTGGTTCTGGCTTATTTGTGTGAATTGTTCCATGCTGGGTTGGCATATTCTTCAGTCAAAGCTCACCTTTCAGCTACTTCTGCTTGTCTGCCTTTGACTCCTCCTTTAGCCTGTAAGTTTGAAGTCAGACAATTTCTTAAAGGCATCTTTCATATTAGGCCTCCCAGGAAACCTATTCCTCCATCCTGGGACCTTAATTTTATTCTTGAAAAACTGACTCAGGCTCATTTTGAGCCTACAGCTTCAGCTTCCTTGCAGCATTGTACATGGAAGACTTTTTCTTTTGGTCCTTAATCTAAAAGGGTATCTGAGATTCAGACCCTTATGGCTGTTCGTCCTTTATTAGTTTTTCATAGGGATAGGGTGTTTCTTCCTACTAATCCTTCTTTTACACCAGAAATAGTTAATGTATTGACTCCTAATCAGTCTATTAATTTGTCCACATTTTTTCCTTCCCACAATCTGCTACAGAGAAGGTTTTTCGCACGTTGGATATGCATAGACAGCTCAGGTATTTGGATAATATTAAGGCCAAAGTAATTGGAAATTCCATTGGTTACCTGCTTAGGCTGTGGAAACCTGTCACGTCTTTGTAATCTGGAATCAAAGTATCCCTGCATACCCTTTTTTAACACCAATTCTGGTTCCTAGATCGCAGTTCATGTTGGTGAATTGAAGATTCCTTCCAGTCAGGCTAAAAGGGAGCAAAGCTTCTGGCCAGAGTATACCCCAGCTGGTTATGCTAAATAAACAAAGGATCCTGGAGACATTCCATTGTTGTTCAGTACTTTTATTGTGAGATGTTAGGGAGATGCAGTAGTAGTACAATGATCTGCTTTAGCAATGATGTCGATCCACCCATTCTTAGAAAGGTGCACATAATCTGGATGTAATCAGCCTACCTGAACAATATTCTTGACCAAAAACAATAGGACAGATATTTGCGTTCAAGTCTTGTATTAGGCAGTATGTTAAAACTCACTGTGAAAACATTCAGATATCTATTCTGGGTGACTAGCAGGTATACTGGATTCATTTTGGAAGGTGTTGCTCCCCTGTTTAGGCAACATTTACATTGGTATTCCTGTATGTGATCCTACTGAAATGCACATAAATGGAATGAAGTGACCAAAACACGGACCTAAGAGACACCTCCCATACACTCATACATAAAATCAATGGTAGCACTTGATGTTCAGCATATTGATCACATATTGATCACTACTGCAGTAGCCTTCACTATATGGGTTATATCCTGCTAAGGTTATAACAGCTGGACAGTTTCCACAGCTTCAAGGATCCTTTTGTGTGCCCAAACTATCAGGCAGCTTGAACTGAGCTGACTAAAATACAAGTTTGGGCATGAAGCTATACTCCTCAGAGCCTTGTAAATTACTTGAATCTCTTGTACCAGATTTGGAGCTAGAACTGCCTTTTTTGCATAGCTGCAGGATTATTTCCAGTCATTCTTTTCTCTTCACATTTTCTAGCTGATTTTCTTCCAGGCTAAGTTTCTTCTTTGCTGGCCTCCAGGCACTGTACTTACTAGCCAGTAACTGAATTTTACTAAAACTGGCAGAATTGCCGTTATCAATCAATTTTTTTTTCAGAGTGGGAGAGCTGAAATTAAGCTGTTGAGCAGAGTGCTGCCATCTTGGAAAGGTAGTATTTGTTTACTTTAATATCGTTATCACATACAATCACTGAAAAGACTCATCCTCACCCCCACATTTAAAATGTCCCTGACTATGTAATACACAAAACTGCTTTACTATATAATGTGCAGTTTATATCATGAAATGTTTTATACAAGTACTATTAAGAACAAAATTGTTTTACTTATTTTACTTTTTAACATTTTAGTGTCCTCATAAACATTAATTACATAAAGTGAGGTATATGTTTTATAGTCCACCAACAAGTTTAACAAAGTTAACAAAAGTCCAGTCTTTCTAAGACATTTTTTTTTTTTTTGCAAAGCCATATTTCACAGATGTGATTGATGCTTTATAATCTTACATTTATTCAGTAAGTACAGTGTTGCTGGTCTTCTTCCTGTTCATCTCCATCTTCCAACACCAGACTCTAGTCCAAGGTACTTTCAATTCTTCTAGTCAACCCTAGTGCTTTTTGCTGTCTCTCAAGCATTTTCCTTTGGAACATTGAAAAAGGTTTCACTGGCAAAGTCTGTCTTTGAGTTTTATTGTCAGAAGAATGAGCAACAGAGTCCCCATCTGTTTGATGGCTCGCTTTTTGTTGGATAAACTTTTATATTTTGTCCTTAGCCTGTTCTGTATCAAAAAATGTCTGATCCAACAGGAAAAAAAATATTCCATAGACAGGAATAGCAGCTTGAATCTCACATCTACCTTTCAACATTCACTGATTCCTGGGATAAATTTGCTTTTCTTCTGCCTGATGTACAGTGAATAATAATTTTCCAGAAACCGTCTGCTGTCTCAGTTTTTAATACTTTTCCTTTTTGCCATAGTTCTGTCAGGATCAACTCTTTCTGCTGGTATGATTTCATCCTTACTAATAAAGGTCTTGGCTCCTTTCTCATGGCCATGTTTGGAGCATACACTTAATTCACAAATGCTGCTGTGGAATACCTGTACAGTTATTTATTTGTGTTTCATAAAATTAATACACTCTGCTCCTTCCACTTTCTCTGGTACAGCAAAAAATCTGTTTTTTTCTGTTTGGTCTTCCAACTCTTCCATTTTTTAAACAGTTATTCTTGAAGTCTCATATTTAGCCAGCTTTTTCTTCATTTCAACGTTTATGTAAAAAAAATCTACATTTTATTCTTACTGCATGACATTATACCTGTATATACTGTGCAGTCTACATACATACTGTTTTACATCTCTGGTGGCTGACTGTGCTGTTGTTAACTTTTTTCTTCATACAGATAATTCAACCCAAGATCAGCATTACAGTACATTTTCTCTTTCAGCTTGTATCTACAATTATTTATTTTACAATTATTTAATTAGCATTATAGTAATTCAAACTAACTCACCCCTTGCCTTTTTCTAGATGCTCCATTCTCTTGTCATACGGTTAAAGCATGCACTATGTGTCTTCCTAATTGCTTTTTCATCTTGTTATGATTTCCAAAGTCTTGTTTCCCATTGTTATTTATTTAATGTTCGCTTGTGTTCTGGATTGGTTGAGTCCATGGTGCTATTTCTCCTGTACATGAATTAATCTCTGTCACCTTTATTTAATTGTGTTTTTACTTGTTGCCAAACTTCTAATTTTTTGCCCTTCTTGTTCTTTCTGTGCTGTTTTCTCTTCACTTTTCCAACTCCTCTACTTCTTTCATCATCCTTTCTACTTATCAAATGCTTGGGGACTCCACCCTTTTCTATTTTTGATCATGTTTTTAGCTATTAGCATCACTAACATGAGTAATTATTCTATTTCTGGGCTAATTGCAGGGTCTCATTTTAAAATAAGTGTTCTTAAAGTCTCACAGTTCTTTCTTTAATGTTATGGTTATTAGTCTATGGAGGTCATGTTTAAAGACTTCTAATACTGGGCATTCTCAAATTATTTGTAGCCATTTACATAATTCTCAGGACCCACATCTCCAACAAGTAGGATCACATGCTGGATTTGTGTAGTATAACCACGGTTGTGTATAGAAATATTTGTGTAGATATTTCCTTCCAAATATGTGCAATTTCCTTGCTAACATTGCTTGCTTTGCTGTCTCTCAAGCATTTTCCTTTGGAACATTGAAAAATGTTTCACTGGCAAAGTCTGTCTTTGAGTTTTATTGTCAGAAGAATGAGCAACAGAGTCCCCATCTGTTTGATGGCTCGCTTTTTGTTGGATAATTGTTTGCCTATAACTTATATGTACAGTTGTCTACTCCAGCTGTCCCTCAGTTCCTTCATACCATTACTTCTGTGTTGGTTAAGAGATTTATAAGCCCCACCCAATATTCTCTTGTTATTCACATACCCTATTCTTGCTCCCAGTAGTAAATTGATTGATTCTAGTGATTCCTGTCTCTTTGATGCTAGTGATTCCTGTCTCTTTGTTCTTCTCTTCCCTAGACCTCTAACTTCTCTTCTCAACCCCTCAAAATGAAGCCAGTCAGATTTCCATAAATTAAATTTAGCTAGTGTTAACAGATCTGCTGATTGTTTCTTAACCCAGTGGGCATATTCCGTATTAATATAGAGTTTGTCTAGTCATTCCCAAGTATTATATTACCTGGAGCAATAGGTATATTTCCCATTGCTTTTCCCCTCTTCCTTTGTATCTTTCATCCCAAATACTTTTGGATATTTTTCAACTGTCTTGCTTTTGGGCCCTCCTGATACATTTGATGTATCATATATACTGTTCCAAAGACCTCATCAAATTGAACACGAGGTACTCCTAGGTAAAGTGTATAACAGGCTACTGTGAGGTAGTACCATTAGACATTACACAAGCTTTTGAATCTGTTGATTATACCCTTCTTTTACAGAAAAATGTATTTCAGCCCAAGTGTTTTTTTCCTGTTTGCTAAGCTACCTTTCAAGTAGATCCTACCATGTTTGCTTGGGCAACTCAGTCATAGATGTTGGATTATTTTCCTGCAGAGTCCGTAAGGGCTCAGTTTTAGTGCCAATTATTTATTTATCTATTTTTACTTTATTTTACTTTACTTCAGTTGTTTGGAAGGTCTATCTTGTCCAAATGTGATTTTGTATAGAATTAGCGATGATCCACTGATAAGTATCTCAGGTAATTCATCTGAAAAATTGCATAACAAACTGTAATCAAACTTCTCTGCAGTGCATCATTGACTTTCACAAAACAAGCTATCTAAGAATGTTAGTAAATTAGCTGTGATGATTTGTGGTACACCCCCAAAATGTGGGTATGCCACCCTCATAGAGTTGTATCTTTCATCCCAAATACTTTAATAATCATGATTAGGTCCTTCTTAAGAAAATGTCTTGGTTCAGTTGTAGATTCAACAGTAAATATGATATTTATGTAATTAAGTAACCAAAAAGTCTGTATCAAATGTGGAGAAAAACACCAGAAGCAAAAACACAAAATCCGTGTCAGCCCAAAAACCAAGTAAGGAAATGGAGCCGTTTCCTTACTTGATTTTTGGGCTGACATGGATTTGTATTTTTGATTTATATAATTAAGGTTGTGCTACAAAATTTTTAACTTACTTTTGCTTGATGCTTGAAAAAACTTTGCAAAAATGTGCTCCTGCAAAAACTGGAGACCGCTTTCCCTTTGATAGCCCTGCCCTCTCCACTAATGTAGTTGTTGTTGTTGTTGTTGTAGACATGTTACAAATCACTGTGCATAAAGTTTGTGGCTGTATCTGTCTTACAGAACCTGGAAAGGTAGAAAGCACACTGACTTGGTGTGACTGGGAAAGCAATTTTAGTTCTTGCTAAAGTTATATTTAAAGTACTTAACCTTCAGAATGCCCCTTATTGGTCTCAAAGTCATCAGACGGAACACCAATTTATTCACTCGGAAGCAACAGTGAGGATACAACCCCACGTCAGATTAGCCAGTAGAGGAAGGACCTTCTCAAAAACCATGGCTGCCTGATGGAATCAGCTTCCCACTGAAATCAGAAACAAACAAAAAAAGTCAAGGTTTTCATACTAAGCTAAACAAGTATTTCTCTTTAACCGAAAGCGCTTAAGTTACATGTTTTAATAAGTGTTTTTACAGCGTGGTGGTTTGATATCTCCTTATTTCACTTTCTTTACTGAACATGAATGCTTAGATTCAACATACACTGCACTTTGGCAATGGTAACCTATAAAATATTTAAGTATTAATGGTACTTCATTTGCACTGATAGGTATACAGTATATATTTATTTTTATTATGCCAGGTCAATGCTAATGTATTATTGCAATTTCATACTACTTAACTGTATAAGTGAAACCACCACTTTTGGTTTGTCATATAATAGAATTTACAATTTATGTGAATGTGCATTATGACTTTTTGTATAGGAAAAACCATCACTCATACCTCTCAGCTGTCCAGATTTTCGCAGAATGTCCACATTTCTTTCTCATATTTTTGGTCTGTTCCTCATAAAATTTGTGGGTTTTTTTTTATTTTTGTGGCAAATTGGTGAGGATTTAATTCACTAAATAATGACAGGCATTTGAGTTTCAGACTTCAGATCATTCAGAAAATGCATGTCAACACAAGAACTTTTATTCTAGCACTCTTCTAAGCTTGTAAGTGCAACATTTAAAATTTGTCCCTATTTTTGTGGTTTCCCCCCATTATTTTTGTGTTATGCGGTTGAAGGGTATGCAGTCATTGCTGAGCTATCATGTAATACATGGACTGCCACAGTAACACACCAAAACTGAGAAAAGGCAACTTTGTTAAACACCTTTCTGACATTATAAAGGTGAATAACAACGGTTGTTATGTACCTTTCCTGAGCTGTTTTGCTCATTTCATGCAAGAACATAAACAGCAGCCACCACAGAATAGTACTGTGAAACTGAAACAGCTTTAGTTGTAATACAATTTACATTGCTATTCTTTTATGTGTGTGGCAACATGGCAGCATGAAGTGCTACAGCTTTAAAAGTTGTAAGATCATCAGACACTTCTGTCTGCCACCTAAAAACATTGCTAAATGTGTTACAGCTTTCAAAGCAACAAAACACTTTTCTTTTCTACAGTTTTTTCTTTCTTTTTTCTCTCAGGCTTATAGTATATTGGAGCAGCTAAAACTTCACTTACTACAAAGAATTGTGTGGCAGTATTAAATGTGCTACAGATTTCAAAGGTGTAAACTACTTAGTACTCCTATATTGCCTCTGTAGCCAGTAGTACATGGAATAAGAAAAGCTCTGTGTAGTGCAAAGAATTATGATCATGTTTCTCAGATTATAACCAGTTTGTTATATTGGGAGGTCGGTATAATAGTTAAGGTATTTACCTCACAAACACAAGGTATGGTGTTTGATTCTCATGAAAGTGAAACTAGCTTGGCTTAAAATGACCAACAAGGGCAGCTAGCCTAGTACTTTCCTATTAACATATATGTTCAAGAAAGGGAAATCAAGGTTTACCTCTTGATTTTGGCTTTACTCCTCTCTTTTGGTGTTTTGGCATCCATTTCTTGGACATACAAGAACTTGGTTATGATTAGAGAACCATTAATAATCCTCTGTGACCTTGTATGAAAACATATCAAGTGTGCAACATCTGTCGGTTGTCCAAGAAGGCTGTAGAATTTACAGCACGGTAATTAGAGCTTTCCCAGTGTGAGCATTGAAAATGTGAAAAGGGGGGCAGTAAAGGTTACCAATTTTGGTGGAGTTCAGTGACTAGTTAGCAGCTACACTGCCTAGATGACAGTCATCATCATCATCTTCTTTCGGCTGTTCCCGTTAGGGGTCGCCACAGCGGATCATCTGTTTCCATTTCTTCCTGTCCTCTGCATCATGCTCTTTCACACCAACCACCTGCATGTCCTCTCTCACCATATCCATAAACCTTATCTTAGGTCTTCCTCTTTTCCTGTTACCTGGCAGCTCCATCCTTAGCATCCTTTTCCCAATATACCCAGCATCCCTCCTCAGCACATGTCCAAACCAACACAATCTCGCCTCTCTTGCTTTGTCTCCAAACTGTCCAACCTGAGCTGACCCTCTAATATACTGATTCCTAATCCTGTCCATCGTAGTCACACCCAGTGTAAATCTTAACATCTTTAACTCTGCCACATCCAGTTCTGACTCCTGCCTTTTCGTCAATGCTACCATCTCCAACCCATATAACATAGCTGGTCTCACTACCCTCTTGTAAACCTTCCCTTTCACTCTTATTGGTACCCGTCTGTCACAAATCACTCCTGACACTCTTCTCCACCCGTTCCACCATGCCTGTACTCTCTTCTTCACCTCTCTTCCACACTCATCATTACTCTTTGCTGTTGATCCCAAGTACTTAAACTCATCCACCTTTACCAACTCTACTCCCTGCATCCTCACCATTCCTCTACCCTCCCTCTCATTTACACACATATATTCTGTTTTAGCCCTGCTGACCTTCATTCCTCTCTTCTCTAAAGCATATCTCCACCTCTCCAGGGTCTCCTCAACCTGGTCCCTACTCTCACTACATATCGCAATGTCATCTGCAAACATCATAGTCCACGGGGCCTCCTGTCTAATCTCATCTGTCAACCTGTCCATCACCACTGCAAATAAAAAGGAGCTCAGAGCTGATCCTTGATGTAATCCCACTTCCACCTTAAACGTATCTGTCACTCCCACTGCAGTCCTCACCAATGTCACACTACCCTTGTACATATCCTGTTCCACTCTTACATACTTCTCTACCACTCCCGACTTCCTCATACAATACCACAACTCCTCTCTAGGCACCTTGTCATATGCTTTCTCTAAGTCCACAAAGACACAATGCAACTCCTTCTGACCTTCTCTGTATTTCTCCAACAACACTCTCAAAGCAAATATTGCATCTGTAGTGCTCTTTCCTGGCATGAAACCAAACTGCTGATCACTAATCATCACCTCCCTTCTTAACCTAGCTTCCACTACTCTTTCCCATAACTTCAAGCTGTGACTGATCAGTTTTATCCCTCTGTAGTTACTGCAGCTCTGCACATCATCCCTATTCTTAAAGATAGGTACCAAAACACTTTTTCTCCACTCCTCAGGCATACTCTAACTTTCCAAAATTTCATGACAGTATAGAAGAAATTTGTAGAAATTAATTGAAAATCAACCAGAAAAAGAGAAAAAAAGGCTGGCTGAGCATGAGGCTTCTCAAAAAGAGCTGTTTCAAAATTTAGTAGTTAGAAGACAGAGCACACAGAAAAAACTGAGATTTTATGCTGTTCTAGAGACATTGGAAGGAACAGACTGCATTAATTTTCTGAGAGTACAAATAAGCAACTGTACTCGCTTTCCACAGCAGGATGTGTTACTTGAGAACACATCATGTGTATGCTTCAAATCTTACAACGAGAAAGCAGCCAAGGCTTATATTAATAAAGATGCAGTCTTACCATCATAAAGAATGCCTCATAACATTGTGTCAATAGAGAAAAGTATTAAAATTGTAGACTGCACATTGCTTGTGGAAAATTATTTCTGATGCCACAGCCAGGCAGAAGAGAAGCAAATTATCCCAGCAATCAGTGTATATCCAGAAGCGAGGAGAGAGATTCAAGCTATGTCCAGCATTCTTTAGAATATGTTTTTCTTGGATGATCAAAGACATTTTTGAATGCAAAGGCTGTTCTGGTGGCATAGATGGGTAAAGTCTTAACTACGGCCCAGTTGACCAGTGTTTGACTGTCAGCTTGGGCAACTGACAGACTAGCAGAGAGGGATGGGTGCGCCTGACCCAGCTGTGAGGACTTTTGCTGATGACACTCCCTTAGGGTCTCCCATGGTCCAAAGAAGGGAGATGCCCTTGGACGAATCAGCGAGTGTTGAGTGAAAGGGGGTAGGTAGGTCATCTACAAGAACCCCCCCCCTCCCAGGATGGAAATGGAGATGATCAAGCCCCAGGATGCCGTAGGATATATGAGCAGCTCCAGTGATACCAGACTAAGTCCATGGGGCAAGAGATAAGATGGTAAACCCGTCGTGGATGTGGGCTACTGGGAGGTGAGGCTGGTGAAAATGATATCCCAAGAAGGCCCCAAAAAATTATTTAAAAAAATTGGATGCAGAACTATCTAAGGAGGAAAGAAAAAATAGGTTAGCCAACAAAGAGCGAGTCAGATAGCAGAATGGGACTCTACTTTTCATTCTGTTGACAATAACAAAGCCCATAAAGAGACTTTGACAATGAAGTCATCTCCATAATTCCAAAGGAGAATGCTTGGGTGACAGAAAAAAAAAACACAAACGTTGACTAGAAGAATCGTGAGGACCTTGTTCTTGAACCACACTCTGGTGTTTGGAGATGGAGAGGATCAAGAAGACCAACATCATTGTGAAATTAATGACTACATGTGAGGCTATAAAATGTCAGTCCTGTTAGATATAGGAATAGACATGTGAATGTGGCTTTGCAAGAAGAAGTGATTGAAGAAAGTCTGGAATTTTGTTGATGTGTTAAACAGGTAGGTTGACTGTACAGCATATGCACTAGTTTCTTATTAATGTTTAAAAGGATATTGAAGGGAATAAAATAACGCTAAGTAAAACAGTTTTTGGTCTTAATATTTCTATAAAATATTTTATGTAAATTGCATGTTATATTGTAAATCCATCTTGTATAGCGTGCAGTTTTCGGGGAATTTGACTGGTTTGGCCGATTTTTAAAATTACCTGCAGAGTACTTTGTTAGAAATCTTGGGGGAGCAAATGGTTGAAATTAAGGAAATTATTCTTTTGAGCTGGGATATAAGATCTGACTTGCCCAGACATAGCAAGGCTTTACTAAGTTAATGATGTCTGCCCAAAAAAAAAGCAATGAATACAAAATGAAAATCAAATTCTAAACCAGCTGTAACTGAAGTATTGAATATTGATAAAAGAACCCACTAAGTCGGCATACACTACATTGATCACACCCTCTATTAATTATATACATCAGCTCAGAGAAAGCAAAACAGTGGGGAAAGGGCAAAATCTCTCTTTCCAGTGTGCAGCAATCCCACAAAACAAATGCCAGTTTCCTGTGAATCTGGTGAAACTCTGACAAGGGGAACTGCACTCATTTTTTTTTTACTTACTAAACCGTAGTTTAAACAAGCAATACCTGCTTGAATCCTATTTTCTTGTTTTTAATAAGTATGCAAAGTGATCTTTAACAAGGATCTTCCATTAAAAAATTGCGATAGCAGTCTATTTTACCAATTTGTATGCCGATATTGTTCCTGTGCAAGTAGTTTTTCCCATTTTTTTGTTTGTTCTTTAAGGAAAGTGTTTACTACCCTTAAGGCTGGAAAGCTATATTCCATCAGTACTAGGTTTTATAGTTTATATAGATATATATATAGATACAAATATGTGTGTCACAAATTAAATGCTATTATTCTTTGTTTTCTTTCCTCTTAATGAATAAGTCCTTATTACTTTTAAATGTATAATGTTTGTTAAAGATGTTTAAACAAAAGTATAAGTTCCCCAGCTGTCTTGAACTAACTACCTGTTTGATAGTAACTTTCATGTGCTATAAAATGAACTTTGGTCATGGCCAGCCACCCAGTTAATAAAGTGACAAATAAATATTTTTTTTTGTCCTAAATTGAAAGAAAACATTTTCCTGCTTTGTCAGAAGACTAACACTGATATTGGACTGTTTGCTCTGATATTCATGCACAAATGGTGCGATCTCCCAGCTCAGCAACCAGGATGGTTGTTGCTGTTTAACTGGTTTGCTGCATTATATATTGGTATAATGGCATATTCAGTGATTTGTCCAAAACTCTCCCTACCCAGTCTGTCAAGGGAACTTGATACATCTGGAAAAGGAAATGGCAAGCAAAATTAGTACTTTTCTGGAACACTTATGTTCCAGTTGCTGGTACAAATGTTAATTACATTCATCCAATTGTAACTGTCATATACCTGGTCTTTCTCTTGTGTGACGTTTGATCTCTCTCCATTTTTTCCTCTTTTTTCCTAAGTACACTAGTTCAGATCAAGAAGGGGCTTGTTGTGATCCAGGCCAATTACTGAATGTGGAATATCATTAGAAGGTTGAAATTATTGCATTTGAGATCCCTACATTTCCATTCGCTTTTGAGGTCCCAACATTTATTTTCTTTCTAGGCACTCCTTGAAAACAAACTGTAGGAGTCAGATGGAGTTAAAAGCTTTTAAAGCTCATCATGAGCCCCATGTACCATTTAAGTTGCAGGCTTTAAGGCAGCCCAACCTCCCAGGGGATTGACAGTTAATCAATGTGTGAAAGGAAAGTGCATAACAAAAGTATTAACTATAATAATGTTTGCTTACAGGAAAGTTAGCAGCACAAGAAAGAGTTTTTTTGTTATCTTCCAGTTCTCTAAATGTAATTTAGTTTGAGATATTAATTACCACTCTTGACCGGGAACCATTTTGCCCCCAAGTTATATTTGCCTTTATATCCCTACTGCTGTATTCTTTCATCACTTTTATTCATGCCCAACTTCATCTCAATCCATGTTGCCTCCCAGTTTACTTCACCCTGTAGCTGTGGCATGTCTACCATCTTGATTGACCCTGTTTGCTCTTAACAGTTCACTCCCACTCTCTCCTCCTTTTGTTAAGTGGTTGGGAGTTGTTTGTTGCTTTGTGTTTTATTTTTATTTATTTTCAGATTTTTTAAATGTTTAGTTTGCTGACTGTTATCCTTTGTAACATAAATCATAGAAGAGATGGTAATAGTCCTCTATCAGGAACCAGTTTTGTGCTCTAGTTAAGCAGAAGAGTAGTTGGGCTTTAAGCTAGCTTTTGGTACAGAGGGATAAAGCCCTGTATGCATCCCAGGTGACCTAAAAATGATTAACAGTCCAAGCATTAAAAGAGCAAGCTGGGGAGGGAGGCAGTAAGTGGCTAATGCTGACTTGCCAATCCTGTGGCTAGTGCTGACTTGCCCATCCTGGGAGGAGGAGGAGGGAGTGAGGGGGAAGCATGGTCCACTGGATTGCTGACATACAGGAGAGGACAAGGTCTTGGCAGGCATCATGAAGTGCACACATCCACAAAAAAGTGAGTTTATGCACTATAATGGGGATTAGGCATATCTGTGGAAGCAAGCATGTATTAGTGGGCATATATTGTAAGAACTCATATATCAGGCTGCAAGAAGAAAGAGATTAGTCTAGCACAAAAGTTTTGATTATTCTGGACAGTAACCCCTTTATATGCCTGAGTCATCATTAAAGATGGGTGAGCTGATGTTTTGCATGTTCAGGGATAAAAACACCTACAAAGTAAAAGAATAGTTGGAGTTTGAAATGTGCTTTTTGTAAGGGAAGAAACATTGTTTGTTTGTCTTTTTGGCTTTTCGCGGTTAGGGGTCACCACAGCGGAACTCCGATCCGCTAATGATGGGAAGTAGATTTTTTATGGTGTCGAGTTGCCAGCCCAACCTTCAGTGAAGGCACGCCCATTCACACATGTCTTTTGGGGGCCACTCGACCGAGGGGAGGACATGCAGACTCCACAAAGAAGGCACTCCAGCCGTGAATTGAACAGGAGAACCTCTTGCTGTGTGGCAACGCTACTGCTGTACCGCCATAGCTTCTAAGGGAAGAAACATGGTAAACTCCCTAAAAGAATAAGGAAGTATCTAGATGTATACTTGTGAAATCTGTAAAATGGCATAAATCTGTAATTAACCCCTGGTTATATGAGAAATGTGAAATATAACTCTTTGCTTGCATAGTTCTTACGCATACTTGTTTTTAAAGCTGCATGCTTTAGGGATTAAACCATACTAAACTAACACCTAAGGATGCAATTTATTACATTTACTGTACATTTTAGTTACTATCCAGTTCTTTATTGCCAGAGACCAAACCCCAGATATGGCAGGCTGGATGTTGTATAAATTAGACTAAAATGTCAGCACGAATGTGTATTCTTTGGTATTATTTTCATTTTACAGTTCTGCATATCCAGGTACTTAACATAATGCTGTAAAGCTTTGCTTTACTGTGCATAAGAAATAGAAATGCTATTGTTACTACTTTTAACATAGCCCAGATTGCTTCTTTAGCTTTATAGTGTTGTGTTGTGGTATTTGTAGCAAACATTAAGTACTTTTTCACTGTACTGTGTAGTTGGATGTCTTGCTCAGTTGGTCTCCGCTGAACAAGGTTCCTTGAATCAGTGGGATTTATCTTTTAATGAAATGCAAAGCCGAAGTGTAATCACTTAACTTTTTTTCCTATTTTAAATGCAGTGAAGCAGTATGGGAAAATATGGCACGGATGTGTGTGAAGACACGGAGACTGGATGTTGCTAAGGTGTGTCTAGGAAACATGGGTCATGCAAGAGGAGCCAAAGCTTTACGGGAGGCAGAACAGGAACCAGAACTTGATGCAAGGGTGGCCATGCTTGCTGTGCAACTTGGAATGTTGGTAAGAGCTGCAAAAAGAAGGTTGAGTCTGCTGCGATTATGTTTTTATGAGAAAATCATTTGAAAGTAATCTTAGAAGCTTGATGTTTAACTTTATAGAAATGGTTGTGAGCCTGTTTTTTTCTTTTGTAGTGCAAAATCATGAATATTGATAGAGCAGAGCCTGGTTTAGTGGTTAGAAAACTAAATAAAATAATAAGACACTGTAGATGTGCAGGAACCAGAAAACCACCAACGATAAAGAACTCTGAAAAAAATGTTAATAAATCCATGAAAAGTAAAACATATATAAGACGCTTAACTTAATCACACATTTTTCTTCCTGAACGTTGGGACTTATTTAGATACACTACACATCCAGTAGTTTATCTGAAGAAGTCCCAACATTTGGGAAGAAAAACGCTGTGATTAAGTTAACCATTTTATTTATGTTTTATTTTTTGTCGATTTCTTAAAGTTTTTTCTGAGTCCCTTATCATTGGTGGTTTTTTGGTTCCTGCAACTCTACAAAGTCTTATTATTTTATTTAGTTTGGAGTATGCACGGTTAGCGCTCTTGATGAAACTATGGGTTTCCTGTTTTGACTGGTTAGAAAACTCCTGCTTCCAAGATTAACTTTTCATCTCCTTGCTAACTTTTGTAAACCAATCTTACTTTAAAGGGCCTTCTGTAGAGGTTTCATTTGAAAATATCCATCCTTTTTCCTGTCATGACTCTCTAAAATTTCTCAAGCTGCCCAAGTAGGGGAGTGTATACTCCCTTTAACCCATATCAAGGTTCCTACAAATTGGTTAGAGGATTAGAAGACTTGCTGTTTAATGCCCAAGTTCTTTCCATTATGGAATTGTCACCCTTGTCCTTTTCCTAACAGGCATATCTGGGTATGCCTGAGGAAGACTGATAGAAGGGCTTGGATCATTCCCCTTATGTAACCTGTCCACCTGGATGCATGCAATTAAAGCACAAAGACATGCATCTGTCCTGTTACTGTTAGGAGTACAGGCAGGCATTTTTGGTACTTCTTTTAGGGAATTAGCTACTTGGGAGCTCCTACACAAATCATCAGTGAAGACTTTAGGAAGAGAGAGAAGATCCTGTCCACTTTTGAAGACATGTACTTGTAAGAACTGATATGAATGTCTATTTTTTTTTTAATTACCTGGACCTGTGTTGAACACTTGCCAAGTACTTTATTTATTTATTTATTTTTATCTGTTAATTTTTTTGTGCCCCCTGTAATAAAAGTTTGTATACACTGTAGGTCAGATAAAGGTTGTGTATTATGCAGTAGCAGCATACAGTGGAGGTAGCTGTAGTAATTTAACAATATTTGAACAAGTTTTATAGTGAAGAACTGAACCAGACTGAATTGTGCTGTTCATTGTAACTATGAAAACTCATCATTGTTTCTTTTTTTTGTAATGGCAGAATTAAGACAAACTGTATTGTTTTCTTTAGTTTATGGACATTACAGAAAAGGAATTATGGAATAAACAATGAAATATATGGTCTGTCATTCCTCTCTGCCTTAAACTCTGGTTTGGTGCTGGACTGTCACACCCTTTGTATATATTGTGAACATCATTGTCTATAGATTTCCTATATATACCTTTCTTTCCACTCCACTAACTACCTTGATTATAGCAAGCTCAGATGCTCATAAGCCTAGTACTTATTATACAGCAGGAACTTCTTATTGTCACATTTGTTAATGTCTGTTATGTACTTCACAGATAAAAATTCTAGTTGTCTACTGATGTACTATGTTCTTCATCTGTAAATATGTTGTAAGTAATTGTTATGTTAAATTGTTAATCACGATGTAATCCAATGTAACTGCTGTCTAGTTTAACTGTGGAGCTTTTCTCCCAGGGCCTCCGCTGAAAATGGACCTACGTCCAGTCGGACACTCCCAGTCAACAAATGTAAATAAATAAATAAATATAGATCCAGTAACAACAATGGCTTGAGCTACTGTATATGTTTCTTTTAATTTTCCCTGAAGTCTGTATATTATTTATACTGGTGATTTGGTGATTACTGTATCAGATTAATTTGTTTCTGCAGGACTGCCTTGAGTCCCTGCATGCTGATCCTTCCTCAGTGTAATATTTGCACCAGCTTCTGAAAACAATAAATTAGAATTTATTACACTCTGATTATTTGTATTTGAAATTATATTGTTAACTTGAGACACTGAAAATGTCTTCTCTGTGGTCTGTCTTGAAATTTGTATGTTACGTACACTGTCTTTCTTTACGTCATGCTGATTTGTATTTGTAATATTGCGACTTAATTCTGCATTTTGAATTGCGTATCTCTCTCTCATGTTTACACACCATGTGGTACATCGGGCAACAAGCACTTTTCAGCACTCATTGTTTCTGTAGCAGTTATGGGTTTATGGGATCAAGTTGCTAGCCTAAGGCCCAACCCTCCTCGTTGAGTGCACCACACACATCTGCATGCACACACTTGCACCTAGGGCCAACTTAGAGTGTCTAATCCACCTACTGCATGACATTGAAATGTGGGAAGAAACCAGAGCACCCGGAGGAAACCCAAGCAAACACAGAGAGGACATGCAGACTCCGCACAGAAGGCACCCCAGACAAGAATTGCCCGGAGAACCTCTTGCTGTGAGGCGACAATGCTAACTGCTACACCACTGTGCCACCCTTGAATTACATATGCCATAGCATTATTTTTGAAGACTGTAAACTAGAATCTGTTACAATTTGTATATTATTTAAATCTGAAACTTTACTGATATCAGAAGTAGAAAATACTGTTATTTCTGTAAACACTGATTTATTCTGTGGAATATGAGGAAGTTTTTTTTTTTTTTGTTATTTTGCTTCTGGGTTTTAACCCTTTTGCAATTAGAAAGATTTAACATTTCTGAACTGATAACATTTAAATTTAAATGAACATTTCTGGAACACATTTTTTAGACTGTTTTACCTAATTTTTAACTTTAAACCATACATTTACTGGTGCATTTACTATAGAAGTCTTTAAACTGTGTTTACATTTACTGCCTGAACATAGCTATAACATTTATATTTACAGATGTTTTTATTGCTGAAGTCTTTAAACTTTGTGATTGATATACATGTATGATTCAGCTAGAAAATGTATTGTAATAAAAATGAATACTCACATAAGGAAAGTTGAAGGGGCGTTGAGAAGGTGAGTAGGTATCTCAGTTTTTTGCATTTTTGATATTACTCTAGAAACTTGAAGGTATGTTATCTTTTTGGGAGATTTTGAGGTTTTTTTAATATGCTGCTGTTAACTTGGTAATGTTTTATACACTGGTACCTTGCAGGGCTGTTTTGAGATTTTCAAGTGTTTTAATACTTTATTGTACAGCTGTAGGGTTTTGAGACTTACTTTATCAGTCAGTATCGTCTCCCCGCAGCCACATTGGAGTGCCATTGTAAGAACTGACATGAATGTCTTTGTCTTTTAAATTACTTTTAAAAGGTAGACACCAGATTTTTTTGTTGTAATGATTCAGCTCTGTTGAAATTCTAATAAATAACAGAATGAAACAGCTCAGCTGCCAAACATTTTCTGTTTGATTTGAAGTCAAAAGCTTTTATTAGTAATTTATAACTTTCATAAGACTCTTTGAAATATCTTCTAAATTACAGAGAGCTTTGGTGAACAAGTGCCAGATAACTAATTTTTTCTCTTTATGTCCCAAATTGTGTTGTACCTTTCAGAATAAAAATGTGTCACACTGTAGGTCTGATGAAGGTGGTTTATTATGTACTAGCAGCATACAGTGGAGGCAGATGTAGGACTTTAACAAGATTTGAACAAGTTTTATACTGATGAACTGAATCAGACTAAATAATACTGTCCTATCTACCTTTTAAACTCAGAATTGTTTCTTTCTCCTGTAATGGCAGAATTAAGACAAACTGTACTGTTTTCTGTAGTTTCTGGACTTTTACTGACTTCTGAATATCTGTAGTCATGAAATCTTCTGAGTATTTAAACTGAACTTCTGTATATATGAACTACTGGACATATAAACTGGTTTCTGCACTCAGTCTCCTGAATGTCCAGAAACCTATGCATATTCATACACAAAAGCCCTGTATGACCATATAAACAACTACATATTCATGGCAGTACCAGACTGAAATAAACTCAGGTCAAACTGCAAAAACCAAGCCACCCTTTTGGACCCCTAGTATTAATAAGTTGTACAAGAAAAGAAAGAATATCCTGTCAATGAGTAAGAGGGAGTGTGCACAACAGAGGAATAAATCCTTCATTAGTTTAAACAAGTGAACCAGGGTACTAGTCAAGTCTCTGAAAGCAGCCTTTGAGGTAAAAATACCCCCCAAAGCTAAGGATAACCATAAGGCATTTTTCAGTTATGTCCGCAATTTAAGGGCAACACCCAACATTGTGTGGAATTAGTTGTAGATGGCATCACCTATACTCAGCCGGAAGGCATAGCAAATCTGTTGGCTGACAAATTCAGCTCATATTTCACCTCCCTATCACCCCTAGTTCTCCCCAAAAAATACCCTCCACCACTGCACCGCCAATTATCACCAAAGAACAGGTTGCCACTGCGCTATCTAAAGCTAAAAATCCAGCTTCAATGGGGTCTGACAGTATACCAAGTTGTTACTATGATCTGTAAAGGTAAAAACACACCTTCAGTGGGGCCTGACAATATACCAGATTACCTCTTAAACAGCTTAAATCAGGGTTTATCTCATCTGTTGGGATCTCTTTTTAACCACAGCTTCCAGACTGGCTTTTTCCGAGTAGAGTGGAGGACAGCAACAGTCATCCCTATGCATAAAGGGAGGACATCTGCTGACCCAGGAAATTACAGACCCATAAGTTTGACTAGTGTTATATGTAAGGCCATGGAAGGAATTATCATGGACCTGATAAATAATGACATAGGAGACCTCAAAACATTGGCCCTGACCCAATTTGGCTTTGTCAAGGACACGTCATGCCTACTGAACCTGATCGATTTCTTTGAAAAAAGTCACTAAGGCCTTGGATGAAGGTAAAACAGTACATACTGCCTACTTTGACCTGGCCAAGGCATTTGACACAGTTCCCCCCTCAGGTATTATAAATAAACTCACAAAACTGTGCATAAATCCGTATGTCACCAGATGGATAGCCAGTTTCCTCATAGGCAGAACACATCTGATTAAAGTGGGTGAATCCTGATCCAGAAAGAGGCTATTTATTAGTAGAGTGCCACAGGGCTCAGTACTGGGACCACTCCTCTTTGGAATATACTTCTCTGAAGTCAAGGGAAATGTTGAAGGCCTCTGGATGACAAAGTTTGCTGACAATTGCAAGCTAGGGGCAATCACTGAGTCCCCCAGTTGATGTAGATATTCTTCAGGATGGTCTAGAGCAGACACATGATTGGTTCCAGAACCATGGCTTAAAATTGAATGCAAATAAATACATTATCATACCCTTTGGGAAGCCAAATACCCCTGCAAATTACAACATCAATAGCATGCACTTAGAGTGAGAAATCTAGGTACACAGATAGATAGCCAGAACATTGACTGCCATGTATCCACAGTGGTGAGGAAATCCTTTTATGTGGCACAACTTATAAATAAAGGTATGGCATCCAAATCTAAGGAAATTATAGCCCCACTGTACTCAGCCCTCATTAGACCAAGAATCAAGTACATTGCACCATTTGGCATGTACTTGACTAGGCACTTACAGCACCAGGAGTGACTTCAGAAGTTCCTCACAAAGAAAATACAGGGTGTAAACAACATGAACTATGCAGATAGACTAAAAGCCCTATCCCTTTACTCTGCATCTTACCAACTATTAAGGCGTGCCCTATGCCTGACCTGCAAGGCACTCACATATCCAGCCCAGATGGAGCTACTACTCATCCACTAGTCAAACGCCACAAGGGTCACTTAGTCTAAGTATCTAAACTTACTCAGCAACTCAAAACAAAATTTGCTGGAGATACAGATGTGTCTCAAAGATTGCCCCTTCTTTGGAACATGCTTCCTATTCAGATTAAGCAGAGTCCTTCCCTGGCCCTCTTCAAATGCAGTTTGGATAAATGGATGGGGAATTGCAAATTCACACCTGGGGTAGTGTCTGTGTCTGTTATGGACAGCGGCAGTCTGTAAGATAATTAATGCACAGGCACAAATACATGTCATTCTCTTGCCCCTAGGGGCCATGTATCGAGTAAAATCAAGTTATATTGACTAGGCTTGTAAGGGCCCTAAAGCCATTGGCCTAGTAATCTCCTATGAACGTATGAACTTCTGTACTCTGAGTATATTTCAGCTGAATTTACTTATGTCTGCAAACTATCACTAATATCATAATACTAAAACCCTTTAGATTTCTTACAAGTTTTACATGCCTCTTTGATCTTGGTTTTCAGGCCTTGTACTGTGTAAGCAAGATTTGTTTTTGTACCATATGTTCCTTACACTCTGTTAGCACATTTAATCCTTATCAGTACTTTGGCCTGAAGGTTATTTTACTGAGCTCATTTATATCCTTCACTGAAACATTTCTTGTTATTGAAACTGCATATACCGAAACTGCGTGTAAAATGTGAAATATAAAATGAAGATGTAGACCTCCTTTCATATGGCTGCATTTCTAGGCCTATGGAAAGAGAAAACTGTATTATATAAGAATTATTCTAGCAAAATGATATTCGCATCAAGCCTATTTTTACCTACTCCTCTAAGTCCATCAGCTGTGGTCTTTTGTCTGAGAAAAGGTCATTAAGGCTATAGTGGAAGTCCAGTAAGTACTGTGCAGTCATGTGCTTATGTTCAGATTCTCAGGTTTACTCAAGTTTTTTTTGCAGTTAGTCTTCTAGAATAGTGAAGGGCTTCTCCCTCCCTAGCTGCTCCTTTGGGGAGTGGGACAAGGAAGGCTTTATCCTTGTGGTAGAGGAAATTAGAGTGTCATCTCATCCCCCTCTTCTTTTAGGGATGACACTATAGATTGTATGAGGTTTGATTTGATAATTTTCTCAGATGATCATATTAGTGTTAATTTGATGTGCATCAGTCCAAAATGGTGATAGGCTGTTACTTAGGGCAGTCTCAGACAGACTTCATTTTGATTTTTGTATTTGAATTCTGGATATGTCTGTGTTACTTCAAGGTAATATTTTCTATAAATGTATACTTGCTGAGGTGCCCTAATCAGATTTATTAATTACTTTCAGAATTCCAACCATTCATCAAAGTTTTATAGTTGCTGCATTACTTTGTAGTGCTGCTACCTTGTTACAGGAAATTAAGCTGCCATTCACACGTGGTCCTTTAATTTGGTGCCCTGGAGATGTTGAATCCTTCTGCTACTGTTGCTGGTTCTGCTAGCTCCTGCTGTAGGAATCATTTGTATTTCTGACTGTGCCCACTATTTAACAGCATTCTACAAGAAGGTTGGCATCCGGACTGTGTGAGTTGCTTGTTTGATGGAGTTTGGTTATCAAAGAAGACCTTGTGGAGTTAAACTGAGGATGTGCTGGTGGATTTGTTTTTAATTTGCATTGCTGCCCTTAGGTTTTTATCAACTGGCTGTGTAATGATTGCATTTGGTATGTGTCTGCATCAGGCCTTTTCCTGGGACTTTGTATCACCTGGAGTTAAGAGAGCTGGAAATCAAAATATGCTGCATTACTTGCTTTATTTACAGCATATTGTTTAGGGCAGTGTGTAGTCTGGCTCAGTGGACTTGAAATACAGCCTATTTCTGTAAGGCTGCCTGTTTTTGATTTTGGTCTTGAGGTATTGGTTTGGTAGCTTGGGAATCTGTCACACATGTTGAATCAGATGAAAGAAGACAATGTCGGATATGAAAGTTATAAACTTACAGTAACGATAGATCTCTCTTGTCCTCTGTTCATCTGGTTAAACTCTCCTCCCTCCTTCTCCCTTTCAAATTGTCATTGTGCCACTAGGGATTAGCCAGATCTTTTTTGGACCCTGTGTGAACCCTTCTTTTCATTACACTTATAATCATACATACACGCTTACATATATATAGATATATATATATATATATGTATGTATGTGTATATATATATATATATATATATATATATATATATATATATATATATATATATATATATATATATATATATATATATATATATATATATATATATATATAGATGTGTGTGTGTATATATATATATATATATATATATATATATATATATATATATATATATATATATATATATATATACACACACACACACACATACACACACGCAAGTTTTATGGTCAGTCAGCATACTCATTCTGAGTTAGTTCAGACAGGAGAGGGAGATTGTGGGTAGGGGAGGAGTTGACACTGTTAGATCTAAAGCTGTGGTACAGTGCACCAAGGTTGTATCTTGCCAGATCCGACAACCCACACATTGAACCAAATAAAAAGAAGACAACACAGATCTACTTTTATGGTAAATTCATAACTTCCATTTTTTGAACATCTGAGTGATAGCGTTGCGAAAGGGAGACTAATGCCCTTTATAAACATGCTAAGAAATATCAAGGAGTTGCTTTTACTTTAATTGGGATTGAAAGAATTTTACCTGTTATGACCAATTAACTGCAGTGAACTAAAATTCTGTCTGATAAGCAACATTACTAGATAGTTATGTTGGGGGGTTGTTTTCACCATACCTCTCAACTGTACAGATTTTTACAGAATGTCAAGATTTCTGCCTCATATTTTTGGTCTGTTTCTCATGAAATTGTGGTTTTCTGGCAAATCATTGAGTGTTGAAGTCGGAAAATAATGACAGACATTTGAGTTTCAAACTTCACACCCTTCAGAAAATTCATGTTAATGCAAACACTGTTATTTTATTAACTTTCTACATTTGTAAAAGCAATATTTAAAAAGTGTCCCTGTTTTGGGCTTTTGCCCCCCATTGTGTATGGCTTTGCCTAGATTTCTTGCTCTAAGAGGTTGAGAGGTATGATTTTCATTAGGCCTGAATGAATTGTTTTAACTAACGCTTTATATCTTATTGATTCATTTGTTGATATTTTTTTTTACTTTGATAGCATTGATTTTTTTAAATGTGTTCTTGAATTCATTTCAATTGGGAATTAGATAAAGTTTAATGTTTAATTTTGTTAAAAATAATTTAACACTAACATTATACTGACATGTTGTATGTAAATGAGCATGTTACACTGTTTTTTGTAGCACTGAGAAAGTTTTTTTTTGCTGAAACTGGTCTATTTTTGCAGTAGTACATAATTGTCTTCTGAGTTTAGACACATGGATTGGTTTTTAGTTGCCGGTTGGTAAAGTTTGAATCTGGTGAGAGAAGTCATGAGCTATGTTGAAGTGTCCTGTTGATTCCAGGAAGTACTCTTCTTTGGGGTAATAGAGTGGTACTGAGTACTTTCTTGATGATTAGTCAAGGTGTATGTTCCTGGTACTGAATGGTCAGGTATCCTTTTGGAGAGGGCTACCTTCCATTTCGTCTGGAACAGCCTTCTCCATCTTTTCCCTTGGGCAGATTCTAAACTCCAGGGATAGTCTTGACTTGCTCACTTTTGGCCTGCTAGCCCATTCAGAATAGAGTGATTATGTCTCTAGTTGAAATAGCCCAATGTCCCTTTATTGTTTTCATTCTTGGAGCTGCAAGTAAGAGAAGTGTTCACCAGTGTCTCATCTCTATCTCTTTTCCTTCCTTAACAGTTTTCAGGTAGAGGAGTGAGAGATAGATTAAATGCATTGGGCCTCTGTCCCTAGGGTTCCACTGTTGTTTGTGATGGGGAGGGTTAAGGGTTACCTTTTCCCAATGTGGTATATTGTGAGTTCTTGACAGACCTATGATTCATCCCCAGTTTGCCCACTTTAGGCGGTAAAAGGTATCTTTGTGTCTGTGCCTTACCCTGTTTAGAAGCAAGTTATTTTGCCTTTGATGTTCGACCCTCATATACAGTGGATATAAAAAGTGCACATACCCCTGTTAAAATGCCATTTTTTTGTGATATAAAAACATGCGACCACAATAAATCATTTTCAAAACGTTTCCCACCTTTAATGTGACCTATAACCTGTACAATTCAGTTGAAAAACAGATCTGTTAGGGGGCAAAATATAAAAAACGTAAAATAAACTGGTTGCATAAGTGTGCACACCCTTAGACTAATACTTTGTGGTCTTAATTAGTATTAGTATTGTAAAAATAGTCTAATGTACTATGCTAAGTATTGTACTGTGTTTCAGTCCATAAATGTATACTCTTGACTCTTATTATCTATTATTACTATTAATGAATGTTCTTTGTTTCCCTAAATTTTTACTATTTTAATACCAATGTAAAATATGTTATTCCTAAACTTTCTATGTATTGTGATGCTGTTTAAACACCTAAATGTATTTGTAATTTGTCTTTGTGGAGCTTTTCTCCCCGGGCCTCTGCTGAAAAAGGGCCTCTGGCCCAGACAGAATCTCCCAGTTAACAAATGTAAAATAAATAAATATTGGAGATATTGGGGGAATTTAGTGAAAACATATATGAGAGAGAAGACTGAAGAAACAACAGGGAACACAAGTCTAGATGAATTTGTGAGGGGACAAAGCCAATCAAAGTTCACACAGGATGAGGCAGAGCAGTTGCTAGCCATGTAATTATAAAATAATTGGACACACAAGTGCAAAAACTGTCAACTAGGAAAACTCCAGGGAAAGATGGTGTTTCTGTAGAGATTTGGAAGTTGGAGGTGGAGCAAGAAATTATTTAAAGCATGGTATCATTTGTTTAATACAGTAATGAGATGAGGCAAAATTCTTGAGACATGGCAAAATAATGGACATAGTAATTTCAAAGTAATTTAGAAGATCCTGCGGGCTCTGCATCATACAGACAGTGAAAGAAACATGGGAAGATATCAAATATAAAATAATACAGAAAGTAAGATTTTGGAAAACACTGAATAAACATAGACAGTAGAATCCAAGCACTAAAACTTTTTTATTGTTCCCATGATGTTATATACTGGATAGGCCTTCTTATACTAACAAGAAGAGAACTATTGGTCGAGTTGAAAGGGATCTAAAAAGAAGTGGGGAAGGTAGGGGAGCTAGAGTTAGGTGGGCAAAAGCATTCCATTAGAGCAGGGAAGCCTAGGTCTTCCTGACCTGCGTGGCAGTTATAAAGTTACTTATCAGAGGTTGTTGTATCTTACGCAGTGTGAAGAATGTCACGCTAAACGGAACAGTGGTTTTTGATTTTAACTCAAGATGAGTGGACTAATTATGTGAGATTGACATTGGGGGCTCAAATGCTAAGGGACATGACAAATATGATTTGCACTATACATGCAAAATAGTATCTAAAACTTTTAAAATAAAAGAAGTAGAGGATCAAGAAAAATAAATCTCTATAGACATAGATCAGAACAATGAGTGGTGAGAGGCGGGTCTGTATTAAATCATCGAAAGCTTAGAAAAGCGAACAATGATTTATCGACCTCTTGTAAGCGAAAGCTTACAAACTCAAATGCTTAGAACAGCGATTTTTTTCCAAGGGAAAAATTATTGCTGTTCCAAAAAAAAAAAAAAAAAAAAAAAAAAAAAAAACACTTAAAACATAACATTAAGTGGGGGGCTTCACCCTACCCCCACCCCCCCTGCTTAAATATACCAACTCCGAGATCGCACTACTGTGACGAAAACGGCAAAGTAACGGATGTGGCCAAGAGATTTCTTTCCCAGGGAAAGAATTTGCTTATATGCCGCTTTGTCATTTTGCCTTTTCAAGTTCGACCAAGATGCATTCGAAAGAATGCGTCTTTGGTCAACTAATAGGAACCTGTGAGAGGCCGCTAGCAAATTTTGGTACAGAAAGGCTAAAGCGCTAAGATATTGGGAAGGAACAGTAGTAGGATTTGAGAAAGCCAAAGAATTATTTAATTTACACCCTAAAGACGTAAATATCTTACCAGGGGCTAATAACACAGTCTCATCAGAGAGGGTGCGGAGAAGTTTGGACAGAAAAATGTCAGACTTGGTGACATTTTAATAGAGCCTAGGGCCAATGAAGCAGGTGACACAAGAATAATAAGAGCATATAAAAATACAGCATAATCATTATAAAAAGTTTTCAGAAATTCATAGAACTAATTGAGAGGAAATCAGTAAACAACTAACCAAAGATTAATGGCAGGTCATGTGAGGGCTCCTAGATAGGCAGTAAAATCTAAGAGATTCAGAATATTTAAATAGAAGTGTCTGCATATTTATACTTTCTGCACTCCTAGTGAGGTTCAAAGAATATTTCCTTAACTTAAGTGATCAGTGCTGGGGGTATAAACTAATAAAAGCGGTAACAGGGAGTTACCTTTCTGATGGGTAGTAAACTAGCAGACTTTAAACTATCCCTAGAGAATGTCCTGTCACAATTTGATGAATGCTTTACACTACAGTTATGCTAACTGGATCTGGAAGAGTGTAGTTAAAGCAAAGCTATATTGAGTGTACTAATGTTAGCACCTAGAAAAGCAATAACCATGAAATAGAAATAGAGTGTCAATCTGACAGTAGACAGTGTAATATCTACTGAATGATTTGGAAACTGTGGAATTAAGACTAATAAGAGAGGGAAGGCAAAAATTGCACAACAGTTGGCAACTCTGAGGTCAAATAAAACACAGCTTAGCAGAATCAAGATTACGGCTACTGTTTGATATGAGGTATTTGCTAGCAGGTGGAATATTAATAAACTCTGTCATACAGTTTGTCTTTGAAGCACAGTGGTACAGCGGATCACATTTTTCCCAAACAGCAATAGGTTCCCTGGTTTGATTCTCAGCTAGGATGCCTTCTTTGTGGAGTTTGCATGTCCTACCTGTGTTTCTGTAGCATTCCTGTAGGTGCTCTGGTTTCCTCCCATGTTCCAAAGAATTGGTGGATTGGACACTATAAATTAGCCATAGATATATATATGTGTGTGTGTGTGTGTGTGTGTGTGTGTGTGTGTGTGTGTGTGTGTGTGTGTGTGTCTGTATGAGTGTATATGAGTGTATGGTGCGGAACAACTACCGTGGCAGGGTTAGCCACCCGGCAGCGTAACCTTTGGCTCTAGATGATTGTCACTGTTGAAGTGACACCGTGACCCCATGTACAAAAAATGGAAAAAGAGGTTGTGGATGCTGGTAGATGGATTAACATGTGATACCAAGTGATATATTTTTTTTGTGTAAAAAATGTAGTAATAAGACTATTATGTGTTTTATAAATTGGATAAAAGCTTGAACTGAGAATGACAAATGAATACACGTTTGTCTGGCTCTGTATGTTGTCTGTAACTTGCTATATAGTTGAGAATGTTATATAAACATTGATTTGGAATATACTCAGTTTTTTCTAGTTTATTAGAAGTATGAATTAAAAAAAAAAGAACTGAATGTGCCCCAAACAGCCCATGTTCATCTAGCAACACTTGTGCTGGAGGGATTGGATGGGGGTGGATGGGACTGAGCAGTCAATATTAGATAACCCATCTATGTGGATGGTTGGCAACTTAGCTTCTTGAATTAGCAGCATCTGTAGGATGAACTGCATGCAGTAAAGAGCCTAGCATAAGCACATGTACAAGGTGCACCGCACAGCCAGGAGACTCAGCATGTGTGGTGGTAGTATGCATCCAGCTTCTGGAAGTAGCACATAGTGTAGTATGCAGACTGTGGGAGAAAGGAGTTAGGAATGTTAGCAGGATATGAACACTGGCCTCCTGTGTAGCACCCTACTCTTGCCTCTAAGTAGAGAATGAAAATGGGCAGCAGCATAAATGGGCCAATGAAACCTGGCTTTTGTTGCAGTGAAGGAAAGAATGGGTTAGTTGGGTGATTGGCTGCAAGAATTAGGAGCCACAATGCCTATCTTGTAGACATCCAAGCAAACAAAAGAGAGAGAAGCTTTAAAAATATGGTATGGGGATGCCCTCACTTTTAAATGAGAGCCTGGTTGTAGTTTTCACTGTACCATTAAGATAAGCATTAAAGATGGACAAATGCCTTCTTTAACATAAGTAGTTACACACCCATATACTTATTCTGTAATTCTGTTCCAGTACATTGCATTGCATTATGTGATTATAATAGTAAAAGAGAATAAGGTTACATGGTCCAAAATGTTAAGTGCAGTAACATTCTTCCTTCAATCCTTACCTTTTGTCTTACTCTTTTATCACATGCCCAGTGTCCTATTGAATGCCTCTGTGAACTTCCTGTCTACCCAGTTGTAGCAGTCCATTCCATGGATCAACAAACATCTCTGTGAATATGTGATGTTCTTCATCTCACATTGCTGCAGTCCTTACTTATGGGTAGTCCGCTGTCCTCGGTCGGCCCGAATACCAAAGTATTAGGCTGACGTCGGTCATGGGCGCCTAGATCTGACATCAGAGCGTCAGGGTATAAAGGCGCATGATCGACGTCATATCCTCGGTCTTTTTTGCCGCATGGTCCGATGCAGAAGCAGCGTTGCAAGTGCCGTTCGGCGTTCTGAAATTTTCGTTGGAGTTTCAGACCGATACCAAGTTGGGCTAAGTACCCGTTGGGAATATTTTTGTTTTTCTTGCCTCAGTTACTTACGGATGTCAGAAAAAGTGAATAATTGTATTTCTTGTGGGAAACAGATACCGCATAGGGATTACCACTCGCTGTGTATTCCTAATTTGGGACGGAGCACGGCGTAGTGGTGTCGGTTTTGTGCTAGGTTTAATAAGCGCACTATAAAACGGAGGTTAGATTGCGCTAGATTAGTCTTTGGCAAGAGATGTAATTATAATATGCCGTCGGATGTTCCGACGCCTGCTTCTACTAAGAAGCGCAAAGACAAATCTTTAAAGCCTAGGCAGGATGATTCGTCCGTTTCGGACGCTGGACCTTTAGAAGCTACAGCTGAACAGGTGGATCCGGCTGAAGTTTCTGTTGAGTCCCAGGGGGAAACTTTGATTTTACAAGATGTGGCCTCTCAGGAGGCAGGTCAGGCTGAAGGGGCCTCTCAGGTTACTATTCTCCCTTCTATGCCTAAGGTGGTTAGGCCTTCTGCTACTGTTTCTAAGGCTCCTTCTAAGGGCAGGTCTGTTTTGCCTTCCTCTGGTGTCAGTTCTGGTTCTTCAGGGTCTGTGCCTAAAAAGCACATGCTTAAAATGGCAGAGGATTTGATTACTTTAATTAGAGGTTCTATGCCCCCTCCTGATAAGAGGCCCAGGATGGAGCCAGAGTTGGAAAGTTTGGAGCGGGCCTCAGATGATTCAGAGTCTTCTGCTGAAGACATTCAAGATTTCCCTCCTTATTCTGATTCTGATGCAGAGGATTCCACTCCTTCTGCTTCTCCTCCAGAGGATTTTTCATTTTCAGAAACTCTGCATTCCATGAGGGAGCATTTTAAGTGGGAGGAACAGGATTACTCTGATTCACGGAAGAGGCTTAGGGAGTTCTTGTTTTTACCACAGACCGGACAGGTATTTCAGGGTGCCTGAGGCTCATAAATATCTGTATAAGAGTCCTAGGGCGGACCCAGAAACTATTAGTCAGGGGCCTAAGGGTGTTAAAGCCTCTGTGGTTAAGAATCCGGTTCCTCTGGATAAGGAAGCTAGAGCTTTGGATAGATGGGGTAAGAAGGTGTATACCTCTTCTACTTTAGCAATGAGAGCTTTGAACTGCCAGTTTCATATGTTGAAGTATCAGAATTTCCTCCTTTCTCAGCTAAGATCTAAAGTGGATGCTTTGGCAGAGGGCATAGAGTGTAAAGAATTGCAGGATTTAGTGCATGTTTCTGAACAGGTGGGTAAGCACTCTTTGCAATGTGGTTTTGATGCTTTACAGGCTTCTTCTAGGGTGGCTGCCACTAGTTCAGTTACTCGTAGGCACGCCTGGCTTAAGGATCAGAATTTGTCTGAGCATGTTAAGTCTAGAATTCTGGATGCCCCTTTACAGTCTGAAGTTTTGTTTGGTCCTCCTGTGGAGTCAGTCTTAAAGAAAATGGAAGACAAGGCTAAGTCTATGCAGACTGTTAAAGATTTTTTGCAGGTACAACCTCCAAAGTTTAGTAGAAATTGGCCTACTAAGGGGTGGACATACCCTACTTCTGATTCTCAGTCTAGGGGTAGATCTAGGCTTGGTAGGGGCAGAGCTCAGAGTACCTTCAGGCCGAGACAATGGAGTTCGCCTGCTCAATCTGCTGGTGAGGGCAGGGGCCAGTCCTTTCGTAAACAGGCCCAATGACCTGCATTTTCAGCTGCCAGATTCTTCTTGCCGGGCAGCTCCTTTGGGAGGAAAGCTGGCTCTTTTCAAGCAAAATTGGCATTTAGTCACCCAGGACAAATGGGTATTGGACATTATAAACCGAGGTTACAAGTTCTATTTCCACACCATGCCTTCTTTCAAAGGCTTGCCAGACGTCCCTCCTCGGCAAAGGATAGAGGCTCACAGACAAATTTCTTTACTTCTTCAAATAGGAGCTATACAGCCAGTTCCTCTGTCAGAAGTGGGCCTAGGATTTTATTCTCGCCTGTTTCTAGTTCCAAAGAAAGGGAACACGTGGAGACCAATTTTGGATTTATCTATCCTCAACACTTACCTGGACATTCCAAAGTTCAAGATGCTGACTTTACAACAACTTTTACCTCTGTTGGGAAAAGATCACTGGATGGTTACTCTGGATCTCAAAGAGGCTTACCTTCATGTTCCTATCAGGCCCAGTTGCAGGAGGTACCTGCGTTTTCGGGCTGGAAATTTACATTATCAGTTCTCTGCATTGCCCTTTGGCTTATCTACTGCCCAGAGTGTTCACAAAGGTTCTGGCTCCAGTGATAGCATTTTTCAGACTAAGAGGAATACAGATTTATCCTTATTTGGACGACTGCCTGATTATTGCACAAGAAAAGGACGAACTTCTTCATCATCTACAGTATGTGATGGCAGTGTTAAGATGCCTAGGGTATTCTGTGAACGAAACAAAGTCCAGTCTAGTACCCTCTCAGGACATGTGCTTTCTGGGTGTGAGACTGAATACAGCTTCCCAGATGGCCTTTTGACCCCGGACAAACAAAGAAGCCTTTCTCTTTATTTCCAGCAAATGTCTCTACGGTCCAGGCTGACTGCAAGGACAGTCCTTCAAGCCTTGGGGTTCATGGCATCTTGTATTCTGGTGCTTCCCAATGCCAAATTGCATATGAGGAAGCTTCAATGGTATCTCAAAAATGTGTGGACACAGCACTGCCAAGATCTAGACACTGTCATTCAGATAATACCTTGCATTCAGAAGGAGTTTTTGTGGTGGGCTCAGGAATGTCACCTAAACAAGGGACTCTCTGTGACCCGGCCAGAGGCGAGTCAGATTCTAACGACAGATGCCTCGGACAAGGCTTGGGGAGCACACCTCAATGGAAAATGGGTGCAAAACACGTGGCCTATCAAACTCCAACATTTGCATATCAACTTGAAGGAAATGTTAGCAGTCCAGTTTGCATTGATGGCTTTCAAAGATTTACTTCACCCAGGGCAGGTGTTGATTCAAACAGACAGCACTACTGTCATGTGGTACATCAACAAGCAGGGGGGAACCCATTCTTACCCTCTTTGCAGGCAAGCGATGATTCTGTGGGAAACTGCTCTCAATCTACACCTCAATCTTCAGGCAAGGTTTCTACCAGGAGCACAGAATTCCTTAGCAGATGTATTGAGCAGACAAATAGTGGATCCTCACGAGTGGAAATTGGATCCTCATGTATTTCAACAGTTGACAGTGTTATGGGGAACTCCAGACATAGAACTGTTCGCTTCTCCACTAAATTACCAGTTGCCAAAGTTTTGCACAAAAATGTTTCATCACACAGCTTGGAAGGTGGACGCTCTATCATTCAGTTGGAACAATCTGCATGTATATGCCTTTCCACCTCTGCCTCTTCTTCCCAAGGTACTTTTGAAGGCCAGACAAGACAAGACAACCATGATTTTGATAGCACCGGATTGGCCTCGACAACACTGGTACCCACTACTGAGGAGTTTAGTACGAGAACCTCCATGGCCTCTGCCTTTGATTCCGCACCTTTGTCACAAGAGGACAGTCACTTCCTCAATGTCAAGATTCAGTCTCTGCATCTAACAGCCTGGCATATTCTGTTTTAGACTCTGGAAGGTCTCAGCTTCCACAACAAGTTTTGAATGTTATTTTGGAGGCCAGGAGGCCTAGTACCAGGAAAGTTTACGCGGATAAATGGAGGAGATTTTTTATTTGGAGCAAAGGAAAGGACCTTGATGTCTCCAAACCTGATTTAAGTGTTGCTCTTCAATATCTTACTGAGCTATTGGACAAGGGTTTGTCTTTCTCCTCAATAAAGGTTCATGCTGCAGCCATTTCTGCTCACTATGATTGTGACCCTCCTTTATTCTCTCATCCTTGATTTAAGCTATTTCTTAGAGGGGCAAAGAATATAAGACCCCCACGTAGAGCTCCTACTCCTGCTTGGGATCTCAATTTTGTGTTGGAAAAACTTACTCTACAACCTTTTGAGCCTGCAGCTACTGCCGAGTTACAGTATTTGTCATGGAAAACTGCTTTTTTGTTGGCCATTACCTCTGCAAGAAGGGTTTCTGAATTACAGGCCCTCATGGCAGTGGAGCCTTTCCTGATTTTTCATAAGGATAGGGTATCTTTACGTACTAATCCTTCCTTTATGCCTAAAGTGGTTTCTAGTGTGGCCTTAAATCAAACTATTCATTTGCCTACTTTTTATGCAAACCCCCAAAATAAAGGGGAGAAACTTTTGCATACTTTGGATATTCACAGGCAGTTGCGTTATTATTTGAGCAGAACCAAGGAGTTCAGACAGTCTCAGCAATTGTTTCTTTTGCTTTGGGTTCACAGGGTAAACCTGTTTCAAAACAAACTATTTCTAAATGGATTGGGTTTTGTATTTCTTTCTGTTATTCCCATCATGGTAAGGAGATTCCTGCTGGAATCAGGCCTCATTCCACTAGGGCTACTGCTACTTCTACGGCCTTTCTAAGGGGGGTAGCTACAAAAGACATTTTGGAGGCAGCTTCTTGGAGTTCAGAGCATACCTTTTCTAAACATTACCACCTTCCTCTTTATTCTAAGTCTAGGGCTGGATTTGCCACTGCAATTTTACAGGGCATTTTAGCGGCCCCTAATGCTTTATGATTTTTACCATCCTCCCTTTCACGTTGCTTTGGGATTCTACCCATAAGTAAGGACTGCAGCAATGTGAGATGAAGAACATAGTACAGTTTTGTACCTACCATAAATGTAGATGTTCGAAGATCCACATTGCTGCAGTCCAATTTACCCTCCCTCCTTCCCCACTGTAGTTTGACTTGGTGCTATGCTTTAGGTGATGGTTGTTGTTGGGCATGTTTTTGGGAGGTATTCTGTTTTTGGCTGTGGCCTTTCTGGTTTGGCCTTCTGACATCTGGGGCAAGAAAAGACTGAGGATATGACGTCGATCATGCGCCTTTATACCCTGACGCTCTGATGTCAGATCTAGGCGCCCATGACCGACGTCAGCCTAATACTTTGGTATTCGGGCCGACCGAGGACAGCGGACTACCCATAAGTAAGGACTGCAGCAATGTGGATCTTCGAACATCTACATTTATGGTAGGTACAAAACTGTACTTTTTCAGAGCCTCAAGCATTAGTTCGTCCCTATAGTCTGCTGCCTGTGCCCCTTCTTCATTCTCTTCTGTCCTTCATGTTCAGAATGACACTTGCACATTTCCTTGATATGAGCTTATGCCACCAGTATATCATATCTCTTCTGTCTGTTCTGGTCTCATTTGAGAAGTGCTGTTGCTCCTCTGGCCTCTGTTCATATTTTTTCCTTTCCATTCATTGAATCTTTCTGATGGCTTTCTTTTAAATTCCTTCCAGCAGCCTGATAACTTTTTCCTTATATATGCCCGAAACTGCTTGCAATTCACAAGGTATGGTATGACTGAGGCTGTGTAAAGTGGAAGCATAACTTGTTTGCTTCTGGAATCTGTTCCGTCAAAAGAGAAACCACAACATTATGTTTATTATTGCCACTACCCTGTCACTCAGCTGCCATACCAGGTGTGATTGACACTCCCAGATGTTCATCATGTTGATCACTGCTGCTGCAGCAGCCTAAGCTGTATTGGTTATATCCTGCTAAGACTATAACAGCCAGCCAGCTTCCAAAGCTTCAGGGCACTTTCCACACACAAAATCCATTAAGATATCTTGAGCTAAGGCAGGGTTTGGCACCAAACCCTTCAGATCTTTCCTGCCACTGAAATAGCACTTCTTTGTGGGCTTTCAAGGATCAGCAGTCAGCATGTGGTGTTCCATTGCTGGGCAGATAAATTCTCTTGGATAAATAAAATAAAACTTCTGCATTTATTTTTTATTGTTTAAGGGGAAGTATTTTAGGTTAGGATAAAGTGTTTTTGGTGACTGTTGTGTGACTTTACTGTATTTTTAGATGGGAGTGCACTTTTGTTCTTGTCTTTAAAAGTTGTTAAAACCTATTTATAGCTATCTTTTCTGTGGAGAAACTGGGTTTGATTTACTTTTTCGGGGGCTGGCAAGGTTATTGAAGTATTTTTTACTGTGCTTTGACTTGGGGAAAAAATGTACTTTAAAAGCTGTTTATTTTACTGGATTGTGCTGCTTAACTTCCTTGAGAAAAGAACACAGTTTTCAGCTTTACCATGGAACAGTCTACCATTCTCACAGTCAGTTCTTCTTCCAAGCACAAAAAGAAAATAATTATCTAAACAGCCTTTGCCAACACAGCAGGCAAACAGTTTGCTTGAGCCGCAGGTGGGTTACTCTGCTGTGGCCAAAGTTGGTTACTCAGACCTCTCATCTTTGTCCCTGGATCCCTCTGATGTTTTCCATAGAGACACTATGGCCTGGGGTTAGCCGCATTCTTTGTGGTCATTGCGATCCCCTCAGCGGGCAGAGGTAGAGCCACTCTTGTCGGTTATCTTAAAAAAAAAACAAAAAAACAAAAAAATCTTGCTTTTTTTCCACTTTTCTGAGATTTAAAAAAGTTCAGTTACAGGCTTGCTGTTCTGAACTGTTTGTAAGTTTCTTGGAGGCCATTTTTTGCTTGGGCTAAAGGGAAGTCTCTCTGTTCATCAGTGGCAGTGATAAACATTGAGCAGCCTGCCTGCCCCTGTGGGAGTGGTTACTGCCTTGAAACTGTAGTTTGGTTTTGGCGTCTTTTCAGACTTGTTGGCTGTTGGGGAAGCACCCACCAAGAGGAGAAAACCCTGAGAGAATAAAGGAGCCACTTTTGAGATTTTAAGTATTTTTCTTCAGATTATTTGCTAAGTTTTTCCGCATAGCCACCTACTTTGAGCATTTTCTGGCTTGTTAAACTTGATTTCTGCATTGGTAACTATATATAATACAACCTAGAGCTGTTTAGTGAATTTCCTGTTTGCACTTATTTTTAAAATCGTTTTTTTCTTAAAACTTGCATTTTATCTGTCTCTGGCCTAGCACTCAAGTGTGGGGTCATTTACTGCACTGTTATAACTTGTTGATACTTGTGAACCTCTGCTAGCTTTAAAAAAAACAAAAAACCAAAAAAATCTTGCTTTTTTCCCACTTTTCTGAGATTTAAAAAAGTTCAGTTACAGGCTTGCTGTTCTGAACTGTTTGTAAGTTTCTTGGAGGCCATTTTTTGCTTGGGCTAAAGGGAAGTCTCTCTGTTCATCAGTGGCAGTGATAAACATTGAGCAGCCTGCCTGCCCATGTGGGAGTGGTTACTGCCTTGAAACTATAGTTTTATTGGCCATTTTGGGTCAATTCCAAACTCCTTGATCTCCCTCTCTTAAAACCCTCTTTTGCGCGGTTTTGCGCGTTTATATGCATAGTGCAACAACGGGCAGTGCCGCCTAATTGGGTTTAAACTATTCCTGGCTCCACAAAGTCTGCTCTTCACTTTTTCCCTTAGAACTGCTCTCTCTCTCAAATTAAACACCATATTCTCATTCTAAGGCCCTTCACTGGTCCAAATAAGTAATCTTACAAGTTAGCACTATTAAACCATAAGCACTACTTACTCTTATACTCTCTACGATTACCTTGACCCCTATTGGTCCGTCTTAATTCAGTTTCCCTATATTACTCTAGCATGTCCAAAGGTCAGTCAATGGTTTCCTCTCCAGTCCAGCTGGTGAATTTGGAAATTTTGAGGCAATGTTACAACTGTCTCATGTACACGGAAAACCCTCTCCTCCTCCAAACAGGTTCAAATATATGTGGGAGATGCAACTATATAGCCGAACTGGAGGCAGAGCTCTCTCATCTCAAAACTGGTGAAACCAGTCAGGAGGAGAAGGTAACCTCACACAACACAATTCCAGTATCACATAGTCCCACCACATCAGCGAACCAAACACATAAATACACAAAAACATACTCAGAGGCTCTAAATAAAAATCTACCTAAGCAACAGAGACCTCCAAAGCAGACATCCAAGCAAACGCTACCCCAAAACAAAACACGCACAACACATAGCCCACAAAGTCAGTGTGCCAAGCAGCCACAGCCCTTAAGGCTGAATAACACACCTGATACTCTTGTAATAGGTGACTCTATTGTCAGACACACTGACGTCCCGCTCACCAGGCTGAACAAAGAGAAGGTCACAGTGAGCTGCCTGTCGGGCGCTAGGATCTGCCACATAACGCAAGCACTCAGGTCACTCCAAAGCAAATACAAATATGACTCAGTCATTGTACATGCTGGTGTGAATGACCTGAGACGTACCTCCCTGGACTACATGAAAAGAGACATAGAGGAGCTCTCTGATCATGTAGCCCAGGTCGGTATGACCCTGACCTTGAGCAGCATCTTACCTTCACCTAGAATGATGCCACAGTACAAAGACAAAATGATCGATTTTAACAATTGGCTAGAATTTTGGTGTCATTCAAAGGGGATCCAGTGTCTGTCAGCCTGGGATGACATGCTCGACAAGCCACGTTGCTTCGCTAGGGACGGCTTGCACCTGTCACCACTGGGCTTTAGGATATTGGCAAAGGCTCTTGCCACCCCCATAGTGCCTTTTTTAGGCAAGGCTCAAAAGTCAAACCCACCTCCATAGACAGCACAAGGAACAAGAAACTAAGGGTAATGCTGCTAAACGCCAGAAGTCTTAACCTCAAGATGCACGCACTCGAAGCTCTCCTCACTATGGAGAACATCGATATCTGTGCAGTGACAGAAACCTGGTTCAAGGCTTCAGAGAGCACGCCAGCACTACCAGGTTATACCTCATATCATGCTTTTCGGCCCCAAAACCCGGACCGAACCACATAAGGAGTTTCCTTATTTATCAAGGATATCCACACCTCCAGGTTAGTGGCATTGCACAAAGTATCGGAGATCATCCATGTGCAACTAACAGTGGGCAAGACTGCTTTTCAGTTTATAGCATCCTACAGACCACCCTCTCAAAGTGGGGAATCCCACTCGGCTTTCCTGAAAACATTGGAGAACATGAAGATCTCTCCGAACACCATTATATTGGGCGACTTCAACTACCCAAACATAGACTGGGAGCACTACTCAAGCCCCAGCACCTTAGCCCAAAGGTTCCTGGAAATTATAAACTCAAATGCTATGGAACAACTAGTCACCACTCCCACAAGGGGAGATAACATACTAGACCTGATCATTACCAACATGGGTACTCTATGCTCCATACCAGAAGTATATCCCTCATTGGTAAGATCAGACCATAAATTAATTTCAGTGGATATCCACATCCCGACCCCACCCCCAACCCAGAAAACCACAGTGAAAAACTTCTCAAAAGCGAACTTCTCACTTCTCAAAACTGAAGTGGAATCCTTCAAGGCCCCAGGGCCAGTGGAAACTACGGCCCAAACTGCAGAATCCTATATAAACACATTCTACGGACATCTCCAGGAATGCATGGATCATGCTATCCCAAACAAAACCAAGACCCAATCATCCAAAGGCAGGCATCCAGTCTGGTGGACCCCAGCCATAAATAAACTGTACAACAGAAGGAGGAAGCTACTACATGATAGAGCAAAATCCCTAATAGGGAAGGCAGCTCTGATCAGTACTAGCAAAAAATTACGATCCCTCATAAAATCCTCCAAGGCCAGCTTCGAGAGAAAAATTGCACAGGACACTAAAGACAATCATAAGGCTTTTTTCAGTTATGTTAGGAACCTGGGATGCATCGCCCAGACTTGTTCTGAGTTGATTCTAAATGACAAAAAATACACTGAACCCACAGACATCACCAATATCCTGGCAGACAAGTTCAGTGCAAACTTCTCCACCCCTTCCCCCCCAAAAGAGCAAGTATCTATCCCGGCAGAGGGCTGCTTCCCAAACATCTCTGATGCTCAGGTGAAGGCTGCCCTCTCCAAAGCAAAAAACACTGCTTCCATGGGACCAGATGGCATCCCGGGTTGCATCCTACATAAACTCCAAGAAGAACTAATCCCTCAAATAAAACAGCTGTACAATCTCAGCCTCACTACAGGATATGTGCCCACAGAATGGCGTACAGCAACAGTGGTCCCACTCCACAAAGGTGGAGCCTCTACGGACCCTGGAAACTATCGCCCCATAAGCCTGACTAGCCTAGTCTGCAAGGCTATGGAGAGGATCATCATGGAGCTCAAAAGCAAAGACATTGGGGACCTACAGACACTAGATCCTACCCAATTTGGCTTTGTCAAGGGCAGATCCTGCCTTTTGAACCTGGTCGACTTCTTTGAAACAGTCACCAAAGCCATAGATGAAGGGAAGGTAGTCCACACAGCCTATCTGGATCGGGCATCATAGATAAGCTATCCAGCTTAAATATAAACCCCTATGTCACAAGATGGGTCGCAAACTGGCTCAAAGACAGAACCCACAGTGAGAGTTGCTGGAGCCATGTCAGACTCAAAACCGGTCACAAGTGGCATCCCACAAGGTTCTGTCCTGGGACCGCTCTTGTTCGGTATATACTTTTCCGAGGTACAGGCCAACGTGGGAGGACTATGGCTCAGCAAGTTCGCAGATGACTGCAAACTGGGCACCATAATCGACTCTCCAGCTGACACAAACATCCTTCAAAAAGGTCTCACAGAGATGGATAACTGGTGCCAGAGCATGGTCTAAAGCTAAATGCCAAAAAGTGTATAGTCATACCCTTTGGCAAAAACAATGTGCCCACAAATTACCACATAGGCAGTAACCCATTAAGTACAGAGAAAGTAATTGGGGATCTGGGGACCCAAGTTGATAGCAATCTCTCCTTTGACAACCACATTGCCAAAGTGGTTCGAAAGACCTTCTACATTGCCCACCTCGTCATGAAAGGATTCACATCTAGATCAAGAGAGGTAATCGTGCCCCTTTATTCATCCCTCATCAGGCCCATCGTAGAATACAATGCCCCTTTTGGTATGTACCTTACCCGACACCTGCAGCAATTAGAAAGACCCCAAAAGTACCTCACCAAGAGGATCAAGGGACTCAAGCAGATGCCATATGCTGCTCGGTTAAAAAAACTCCAGCTCTTCTCAGTTGCATACCGCCTACTTCGAGGCGATCTATGCCTGACATATAAAGCTATGTCCAATCCAGAATTAATGGACATGCTCCACCTCAGTAAATCTAAATCCCTTAGAGCCACACGCTCGAGGGACTTGAACCTCAGCACAGAAATAAATAGAACTTGCTGGAGGGACAGATTCATAACCCAGAGGCTCCCTTCGCTCTGGAATATAATTCGAATTCATGTTAGGCAGAGCACCTCACTGAATCTCTTCAAGAAGAATCTTGATGAGTGGACGGGGGATCGTAGGTTTGTCCCGGGGATTACTTCCGTGTCACTATAGACAGAGGCACAGTAAACTAAACCTTAAAAATGGCACAGTATACTCAAATCAAGGGGTGGCGTAAGCCGAACAAAATTGGGCTAGGCTTGTAATTGCCCCAGAGCAGATAGCCTAGTTTGAACCTATGAACCTATGAAAGGTGCCCCTGCTTAGACTGAATGTTGTGCTCATCCCTGGGGAAGGTGTTGCTGACATTAGTAAATCTATTTACCCCAACTTTCCTGTCAAAAAGAAACAGGAAACTAAACTTTTATTTCCTGCTGCAGTTTCTCTGGACAGTGGTAGTTTATTAGGTATGTCTCAGGGTTTTATAGAGGTTATTGGCCCTTCTTATAAAGTGGTTTCTTGTAAAAGAAAAGGGATTCCCCTTTTCCTGAAGAGATCCAAGAAATGGAATCATTAGAAGAATGTGATAGGACACATGCAGTTTGTTCTCTTCAGATTATGATTCAGATTCAGAGGCGAGCATGGTGTCTGAATCTCCCTGTTAGGGATTCTGTTTCTCTGGGACTGTTACCAGAATTTGCTAGTGTTTTCATTGTGAGAACACTGAGGTTTCTCAATCCTTCAGAAAATACTATGAGTTGTTATAGCTGGAATTCCCATAACTTTCACTCATTTCCCCAGTGCTGTCAGCTTTGGAGAATTTGTCACAGGCTGTGGTTTCCCTGACAGCCAGCCTGCTGCACCTAAGAAAGCAGACAGAATGAACAACATTCCTCAGTCTTTAAAGTTTTTATATATTCATCCTAGACATGACCCAAAATATCTTTAGTTAATCCAGCTGTTGCCAAACGTTTTGTTAATTCTAATCCTTAACCTTCAGTCAAGGGTGGTAAAACAGTCCATTCATTTGTGAAAAAAGTGCATGCTTCTGCAACTTTAATTTTTAGAATTTTGAATTGGGAGGCTCATATGCTAAAGTTTATTCTGATTAATTTTGAAATTTCGAGGAATGTTTTATCTGCACTTCACTCCTGTAAGAAAAATCTGCTTTGTGTGGTTTAGTTTCTTATGTTTTTAAGGTCACTACTAATTGTTTAAAGTGTGTATATTTCTCTATAGCTACTGCTTACAGGGCTGTTGCCACTGGTATTGTGTTGAGGAGGTTTGCCTGGCTGCATTCTCAGAACTTCCCAGAATATGTAAAAAAAACAACAAACAAAAAAGGCTTTATAAGGGGTCTTGTCCCCTGACTCCCACTCTAGCAGTGCCTTATGCCCTCTAGAAAGTCTGAATCACCATTTCTCACCTTGGCAACAAATTATTTCAGAAAAATGAGTTTGGAGACGGATTCAGCAAAGTTACAGAAGACAGTGGGGAGAAATTCCTCCTTTCCAGGGAATTGTTCCACATCTGCCAGACCAACCCTGTCTGTTTCTTCCTGTCCTACAACACATGCTGTCTCAAGGGGTGATAGAAGTAGTCCCTCCTTCCAAGTTCAGAAAAGTTTCTTTTTTAATAATAGTTTTAGTATCAAAGAAAGGAAATGCTTGGATATCATTTCTGGTCATTTCTTAAACTAGAATTTGCTAGTGCCCAAGGTCATTCCCTAATTCTTCATTTGTGATTTTTTTTTTACTAACTTTATATTTAAAACATGCTTATCATCAAATTACTATTAATTCAGATGTCAGACTTTTCTTGAAGTATTGTTTGTCTGGATTACATTATCAGTTCTCTACCATGTCCTTTGGGCTATCCTCTGCTCCAGGAGTATTCACAAAGTGTCTAGCTCCTGTCATAGCCCATTGCAGAATACATGGTGTCCACATTTTTCCATATTTAGATAACTTGCTTATTTTTGCGAAAACTTTTTCAAAGTGTCAGGAATTTCTTTCTTAGGTGAGAGATCTACACTGGTAGGGATTCCAAAAAAAATTACTCCCATCACACAAGATTTGCTTCCTGAAGTGTGTGCTAGATACCACAGTACAAAGAGTTTTTCTTCCACAGGAAAAAAACAGAGCCAAATTTAGATATATTCCAGGAGATTTCCACTCAGACTTCAGTCACTGCAAGAGATTACCTCATGATTCTGGGTCTCATGGCACCTGTGATTCACATGATACCTCTTGCAAGACTCCACATAAGGAAGATACAGTGGTATCTGAAGTCTGTTTGGTCCCAGCACCAATCACCATTGCATACTCATATTCCAGTTCTAGTATTTGTGAGAAGAAAAATCACTTGGAAGAATCAAGTATCCCCAAATCCAGGTCTTTCCTTCTCTCAACCTGCTACAAAGCAGTCAGATGCCACAGATTTTGTCAAAAGGGATAAAAGTGTAAGGTATCTGGGGCAACAAAGACAAACTCAAGCACATAAACGTAAAAGAGATGCTTGCCCTTCTCAAGGCACTCAACTCTCTGAATCATCATTGGTCCCCAGAACCTCTTCAAGTTGTTGTAGACAATACCACCGTGATGTGGTACATAAACAAAGGAAGGAGGGAAACAGATCTCACCCCTATGCAGACATGTTAGCATGGGGTATAGCTTTACAGCACAATCTCAATTTACATGTATCTTGTATTTCATCAGAGCAGAATTATGTGGCAAACAGTTTGAGAAGGAAATGGACAGACCCTCACAAATGGAAATTAGATCAAGGTCTTCAAAGCTTTTTCTTCCATTTGTGGGGAGTTCCTCAAGAAGACGCTTTTTCCTCCTGTCTAAACAATCAGCTAGCAAAATTCTGCTCCAGGACTTCATGCAAGAAGGCCAGGAAGACAGACAACTTTTCATTTCTTTTCCTTAGGCAGAAATGTTCCTGTATGCTTTTCCACCCTTTCTACTGATATCCAGGATACTTCTGAAGATTCAGAAGGAATCCTCCAAGATCATTGTGTTGACTCCCTTCTCGCCCAAGCAGTAGTAGTTCTTCCTTCTTTTGGAACTGACACGGGGCAATTACCACAACCTTCTTCACAGACTCGTATTTACACAAGAACAGGGGTGTTTGATACATTCCAACCCCAAACAAATTCAGCTGACTGCCTGGATAATAGAGTTTTAATACCTTTTAGACATCTGGTTACTGAGGACATGGATCAGGTTTTAACGAAGGCAAGAAAACCTGCTATTAGAAGATCTTAGATAAACAAATAGAAAAGGTTTTGTAGTCGGTACCATCAAAATAACCAACACACACTCAAGAGTTGTATTTCTCTGGTTTTGCAATATTTTGTGTGAATTACTGTCTTAAGGCCAGTCTTACTCTTCCATCAAGGTTCATTTCTCAACCATTTTAGCATGCACGGCCATGGTCCACCTTCTTTCAAGGCATTCTGTTATCAAGAATTTTTTGAAAGAGATATTACAAAACAAACTAGTGTCTCCTCCTTGGGATCTTAATTTTGTGTTAGAGGAGTTAACACTTGCTCCATTTGAACCAGCTTATGTGGCTGCAGCTATCTTGTGTCATCAGCAAATAGGCTGATTGGTCTGACCTCTGCAAGAAGAGTATATAAATTGCAAGCTCTTATGTTTGGTCAATCTTATGTTATTTTCCACAGCATCCTTTGAGATCTACTCCTCCTTTTATGCCTAAAGTGGTATACAAGTTTACTTTAAGCAAAAGTATCGTTCTCCCTGTGTTCTTCTTTGAACCCAAAAATGAGAGAGAGAGGATATTTCATTCCTTACATCTCCACAGATAACCCATGCACTATCCTGACAGAGCACAATCTTTCAGAACTTCCAATCAATTGTTCACTTCTTATGAAGGTGAGAAGAAGCAACAACCTGTGTCAAGGCAGACTGTTTTTAAATGGTTATCTCACCACAACAAACCTATTCCAGGCAGGGTCAAGGTACACGCTATCAAGGCTTTGGTTTCATGTATGGCTTTTTGGAACGTGCTCCACTCTAGAAGTTCTCTAGAAGCAGCAACTTGGTTCTCTGTACATACTTTTACAAAGCACTACAAGCTAGATTCCTTCTGCTTGTCTAAGTCAAGCTTTGCTAGAACCAATCTCCAAGGGTTCTTGGACCATTTTCTTCCGCCTCCCAGATGTTCTATATTATGGTAGTTTACCCATATAGCTTAGGCTACTGTAGCAGTGATCAATATGATGAACATAGTTGTTGTTGACTTTAGGCTTTTCCCGGTTAGGGGTCGCCACAGCGGAACTCCGGTCCGCTAATGATTGGCAGTAGATTTTCACGAATGCCGAGGTGCCAGCTTGACGTTCAACCTTCAACAAAAGCAAGCCCATTTACGCATGTCTTTCGAACGTCCACCCAACTGCGGGGGGACATGCAGACTCCACACAGAAGGCACTCCCCACACTCCAGCCGAGAATCGAACGGGAGAACCTCTTTCTGTGAGGCAACAACGATACCGCTGCACCACCATGGAAATATGATGGAACATAGTACAGTTGTGTAAATAAACCTACCATAATAGTAGATGTTACAATGATCGTTGCTGCAGTAGCCACTCCCTCCCTCCACCGCCTTAATTTTTAGTGTATTTTTATGCCAGGGTGTGGACGTTTGTTGTTCTTGGCAATGTCTTTTAGGACTTGGCCTCCCTCTCTCAGTTAGCATAAAAGCTCTGAAGGGCTTGATGTCCAAACCTGAGTTTGTCAGCTCAGCCTAAGCTGTCTAATGGTTTGGGTGCATGGAAGGTGTCCTGAAGCTTTGGAAGTTTATCAGCTGTTATATCCTTAGCAGGATATAACCATTATAGCTTAGGTTACTGCAGCAGTGATTATTTAGGCATCTACTTTTATGGCAAATTTACTTACACAACTTTGTTTTAATTTTACACTTTTGTCATGAGTTCCACTCCTCAAGCTGATATTTCACACCAGGGTTGTTGTAGCCTGAGTGCAGTATTTGCATTTGTTTGCAGTAAGCCTCAACTGCCACCCTTCTGCCCAATTGTTCTGCCTTTGCAAGTCTTTCTCTGGACTTCTTCCAAGTCTGTCACTACTGCAGCTATCCTTTTATCATCAGCAAAGAGGCTGATTCTCCTCTCTCTCTGCTTTCTGAGACAGGTGTGAGAGGCACATGGAAGAGTACTGGATGGAGAACAGAACCATCTAGTACTACTCTGTTCATAATATTGTCTGTCTTTATCTTACCATTTAGCTATGTAGCTGTCTAGGCCCTGAGTTTTGGTTCTACTCCAACTCCTTCATTTTTCTTACCAGCCTTTTGCATGGGGTCAAGTCAAAGACCTTGCTGAAGTCCAGGTAAACTTTGTCTTCTGGTGCTCCCCTTTCAAGATCAGATGTAACTCTGATAAGATTAGGTCAGATTTGATTAGCATTTTCTTCTGGCTATTGTTGTCCTTTCAGTGCTACTAGCTTTCTCTTAGGAGTCTTTCCATGACTTTCCCCTACCACTGTTAAACTAGCAGGCCTGTATTTCCCTAGATGCCCCCCCCCCCAATATGAGCAGCACAGTTACTGTCTTCCAGTCCTCTGTCTTTTCTGTCCTTGCCATTAATTGTTTTGAAGAGATCTGTCAGGGGGAGGGGGTCCTTCAGTGCGCTGGCCACATTTCCAAGGACTCTCTGAAGTAGTCTGTCCAGTCTTTGTGTTATGTAATTTCTAAGGACAGCCAGTCCCCACTAAAATTCTGCCATCTATATCCTGTTGTCTGTCCAGAGTTCTTCCCATTCTCCTCAGTCTCTGTATCTGCATATCATCCTCTCCTTTCATTGAAGAGTGAATCAACATAGTCATTCAGTACCTCTGAATTTTCCAAGACTTTTCTGATTTCCCATTCTTTGCTGCGTCTCTCCAGTTCTGTCCCACATTTTTTCTGATTTCCCATTCTTTGCTGTGTGTCTCCAGTTCTGTCCCACATTTCCTTCTTTTAGTAGTGTACATAAAAAAATACTTCCTTTCTTGATCAATTCTGCCAACTCCCTCTGATTTGTAGCCTTTAGTACTTTTACCATCTTTGTTACCTTTTTTGTTTGCCTTCTTCGTGCATCCATACCCTCTTTTCCTTTTACTCTTAATTGCCAACGTCACAGTCCTTTGTAGCCATTTAAGTGCTGTCCTCTTCTTGCCTCTTCTTTCACCCTTGTCCATAGCTCTGAGTACTTTTTCCCATAACCTATTCCCATAACTTTGTTTATTTCTTCCCATTGCTCCTATGTTCCTAAATCATCCTTGGCTTCACTTTCACCATTACATAAATTGCTCAATTCAGACATCCTCATAACTTTCACCCCCACTCCTGAGTACTATTCTACATTCATTCTTACTATACATTCCATTTATTTTAATGTAATTTGCTCATTCCGTTTTCAAAAGCACCACTTCCATTTCCTTTATGTCTTTGACTATATCATTCAGCCTTTGTGTAACTTAAATTACAGTTCGTTTACATTTTGATTTCATTTTTTAGTAATTGTTTTTGTTGCAGCCAGTAACATTAACCTTAATAAGTCCTCACTATATTTGGGCAATTTAGATACTATATCCCAGTTCAGAAGAACCATTTTCTTGGTTCCAACCATTTGCTCACCAACATTTTTGACAAAGTATTCCATAGAGGTTTTTTTAATCTGCCAATTTGTTGCATTCCAAAAAAACATGCTCCTAGTTATCCTTCTGTTTGTCATCATGCCACCAGTATTTGCTATCTACTGGAAGGAAGCATTCTCTTATAATGTAATATTTTATATGCCCTACTAGTTATCCTTTTTTAACTGCAATGTATGCTCTAGACTCATCTAAAATACTACCAGAGATGGGCTTTCATTTACAATCCCCTCTCCCTTTCTCTTTGTCTACTCTGGCATCAATTCCCGGAATCCAGAGCTTATCCAAACAATCCTGTCTTGGTTTGTCATTTACTGTGGAGTTGCCTGGTAAGAGAATATATATTTGAGTTTGTATTTTATTTATTATCACTGTTTTCCCCTGTTTATAGGAAGGAAGGGATAGCTTGTAGACAAGAAAATTTACTTTGATTTATATGTTGTTGTTTTACCTTTAATTTTTAGTGTTTGTTGTTAAAAAGAGATAGGTTCTAGATAGGCAAACTCCAGGCAACCTAGGGGACCCAGTCAGCTATCAAGTCACATAGACAGCAGAGAGGACAATCCAGAGCTTATCTAAACAATCCTGCCTTTGTTTGTGATTTATTGATCATTATTGTTAAAAAGAGGTACGACTGCAGAAGCTATTGCATGCATTCACGTTCAGTGTAAAGAAACTCCAGCTTTTGTCTAACTTTCAGAATTTATACTATCAGAGTAACAACTTTATTGTAGTTTTTGGTATTTAATTGTATATTGTTTGTGTGATTTTTCTCACAGAAGTTGATTTAAATTATCTTTGAATTCTTTCTGTGGTAACTGATTTTGATTATTCTTATCTTTTATAATTTTTTATTCATTTCAAGAGAAATATGGATTCCTTAAATGAATATGCCATTAATGATTTGCCAAAGCACAAATGTCTTGTACAGTGTAATAAATGCTGTGTATATTTAAAGGTAACACCTGATAACATTGGTTATCTGTGTTCCTTATGTCAAAAGTTGGATGATTTGCTTACCATTATTAGCAGTAAATCTAGACTTACTGATGACGATTCTACTTGGGCAACTGGCACTACTTGGAGAATTGTTGTTACATGTATTAATCTCTAGAATGATGAGATAAATAATGTTAGGCAAAGAGCAAATAGAACAGATTTAGGAAAGGACATGTTTATTGTCTGCAAAGATCACGCAACACCTGTGAAACAAGATGCTGCCCATGACAACTTTGGAATTCTTGATACAGGTATTCAGCAATCTGAGGATTCAGAGTGTTTAGAAGGAAATAAAAAAGGAAGGAGGAAGTTCACAACAAATAAGGAAGAAAAAGAAAGATTAGTGTCTGTAAAATAAAGAGAATGTATACTAAGAAGGACACTGCTTTGTTATGTAATACACAGATTACATGGAATAACACTTTTCTGTCAGAAAACCTTCAGTCTACTGAACAAGATAGTGTGTTTCCAAAAGAGAAGATCGAAAAAAGAGGTAATGGGCAGGTGAAAGGAAGAAATCAAAATTGAAGGTGGATGGATTGAAGAACATTACTGTAAGAAACTAGAGGAAAAAAAATAGATGCTGACAACATGGTGTAAGCTGTGGCTGTACAAAGCCAGATGGATGAGAATTGTATGCTTGCAAATGAAATACACAATGAAAGCAGTGGGATTAATAAGATTAATGGTGATGAAGATCATTCCTTTGTAACAGTTGATAGAACAGATGTCACTGAATTAGAAGTTGGAGATTCTTCAACTCTTGTCAGAAAAAAATATTATTTTAATTGGAGATTCAGTTAGAGGAACTGATGCTTACATTTGCAGAGAAGGTAATGAACGTTGAATTGTGTTATGCTTGTCAGGGGCAAAAATAGAGGATGTGAGACAAGCCTTAGAGTGCCTTAATGTAAAGAAGTATGGATCTGTTTTTATTAATGTTGCTACAAATTATCTCATCCACAAGGACTCTCTAATTGTTAGTGAGGAACTTAACAGCTTCCTAGTTTAGATTTTTAGATAGTATAGCTTGTACTGGTTCTAGTACATATTTTTACCAAATCCCGATTTTTGGGGTAAATGCCTATGTGAAGAAATTAGACACTGTCATCTGTGCTAGCATGCCTATCTGAAGTTTTGTATCTAATTTCAGATTATCCTGTGTATTGTATGCCAGTATGATTAGCTGTGATATTGTAAATAAGTTCTTACATGTTGATTTATGATCATTTTGAACAGAATGTTTTAAAAGACTTGAACAGTGTCCTTTTACATTTCTAACTGCATATATTTGCTAAGAGGGATTCTAAAGGCAAACTGTCTCAGATTCAGCTCATCAGCAGATGATGTCATCGGAATGTTGACAGTTGCTATATGTTACTGTCAGAAGCTGAAAGGAAGGAACTTTTAGAAAACAGCTGTTGGTTGAATTTAAAATATGAAATGAAAAATTAGGACTGGAACAGTTGACAGGCTAGTCCCCAAAAGAGTCTGCTGAAGACAGTTGACAGAAGTTACAGTTGACAATTGAACTGTGCTGTGGACATCCAAATAGTACACACTAAGAACTAACTGTAAGCCTGCCTTTGCTCTGTTGTAATTTAGTTTAGATCAGGGACAGTGTTGTTTAGTTAGTTGGGAAATTATAACTAATCAGCTGGATCAGTTAAGAATTTTTCTGAATGTTAGATCTTTATCCTACACTATTGATTTCATATTCCTGGTGATTTGAGTTCTGTTGTTTATTGGGAAGTACTGTTTTATATTTTTAATCATTTTGCTCAATATTAAATATTTTTTAACAACTTACATTGTGGCTGGACAATCATTGTTTTACTTTAATGATTTTAGAGTGCTTATACTTGCTTTGATAATTGTCACGGCCACTATGAAAGCCTGTCTGCTTAGGTCACTTGCTGCTATTTCTTTTAATATTTAATTTTCATCATTGGACACCTCTTTAGAAGGGCACGAAGACTCTTTGATTTGTGGCAGCATTACCATATTTCGGGGAAGGGACACAGCTAGAAATCTGTGTCAGGCTTTCCCAGATGTGTTTGGATGTGTGAGATTTAATTTATTTAAATGCGAGTGTATCAGAGGTCTTAAACTGGGACACATTGCTCTGAAGTATGTAATAAGGAGTTATATTTGGGGTGGACAGAAGAATATAGTCCAGTCTCAGGTTATAGAGCATGTTCCTGTTGTGCTCTTAGGGGAAAATTGTGGAGTGTTACTCCTGTTTAAGTGACAGTCTCTCACTGGAGTAAGTAGTGAGGATTAAAGTTCCTTAGTTACTGACCCTGGATAGTGGGAGACATCACATTAATTGGTGGCAGCCCAGTAGGGTTTATTATGGACGTCACATCCTACTTGGAAAAAAGTGTCCCATTTTGAAAAAATGAAAATGTATAGAGCATCTGTGCCTAATTTTGGGGGCACGTGTTCAGGCAAGATGGCATGCATTTGTCAAGATCAGGGAAGAGAATTTTGTAGCAGATATTTTGCAACATTTGACAAACACAACGCAAGATTTTTGCAGGTTGAAAATGTAACAGTTCACAGAGAGTAACATTTGATGCATCTCTGGTTGTTAATGGTAGGAGCATTAATAATACAGTTTTATTATTTGAAAATATGCAACATTCCCACAAGATTGATGTTGTTATTGTTTGTGAAACATTGCTAAAGAAAAATGACTGGTAATCAGTTCTGTCAGGGTATAAATGTTTCTACTGTAGCAGACATTCTAACTAAAAATCAGGTAGAGGTGTTATGATAGGAATTAAACATAGTTGTGAGATCTGTGATTATTGCATGTTCAGTGATAACACCAATGCTACAGATTGTGTAACTGTGACAAGAAAGACAATCTTGGAACATATAACAATTGGAGTGAATAGACCACCAAAGTCAACTGCTGATGACCTAGAGGAATTCATACATTTCTTGCATGAAACACAGGAGAGAAGAATAATAGTGGCTGGGGACTTAAACTTAGCAGTAATAGACTGGAATGATATTGATTCAACAATATTAGTAAGGAAAGTATTCACAACTTATGTTCATGAACACTAATTGCTTCAGATTGTAAAAAGAAAGAAAGTGCCAGGGAAAGGAACATACTAGACATTGTTTGCGTTCCTAAAGAAATTACTGTTACTTCATGTCACATTTTGCCACCATTGATGCGCAGTGATCATGGGGTTATAAAGGTTAATTTGTTGCTAGATAATTCTGCCAAACTGAAATCTAAACCAGTGCACAGAAAATTAATTACAAATTATATGGAAGCAAAACAGACACTATGTAAACTAATTGGAGTGATGCTTTCAGTGGAAAAACTGCAGGAGGAGTGTGGAAAGCTTTGAAAGAGAAATTGTTTGAGTGCAAAAATAAAAAAAAAAATGTTTGAAATCATAGGTTGGTTCTAGGCTATCCGGCCCTAAGGCCTATACAAGCCTAGCCATAACATTTCCCTGGATATTTCTTCCTGCATTATTTACTTCCCTGGACCCCTGTCTAGCAGGGCGACTGACATGATCCCCGAGGTGAATTTCCTATCTCCCATCCAATCATCAAGGTTCCTTTTGAAGAGGGCCAAGGAGGCGGTCTGCTTGACATGTATGGGGCAGTCTGTTCCAGAGTATGGGGAGTCTCTGGGTCAGAAACCTATCCCTCCAGCAAGTTTTGTTTATTGTGATGACAAGGTGTAGATTCCTGGAGCATGTGGCTCTGAGGGATTGGGATGTCTTTAAGTGGAGCATGTCCAACAGCTCAGGGTTTGACATGTCATTGTATGTTAAGCAGAAATTGCCTCTGAGAAGACAATATGCCACAGAGTATAGCTGGAGTATTTTTTAGATGGTCAGCATATGGCATCTGCTTTAGGCCTGTGATTCTTTTAGCGAGGTATTTCTGTAGCCTTTCCAGCTGTTGCAGATGTCTTGTGAGATACATGCCAAACGGGGCATTATACTCTGTAATGGGTCTAATTAGGAATGAGTACAGTGGGACAGTGACCTCCTTTTTTCTGGATGAAAAGCCCTTAGTGATGAGGTGTGCCACATAGAAGGATTTCCTGACTGTTGTGGTGATGTGGTTATCGAAGGTGAGACCACTGTCCACCTGTGTCCCTAAGTCTCTCATCACACTTTTGATGTTTAGTGTACTGCCACCTATGTGATTATTCATGGGTACATGTTTTTTTCCAAAGGGGATAACTATACATTTCTTTGCATTAGGCTTGAGCCCATGACACTGGCACCAGGCATCTGTTTCTGTAAGGCCCTTTTGTAAAATATCCACATCATTTGGGGATTCAATAATGGCTCCCAGTTTGCAGTCATTTGCAAACTTTATTAGCTAGAGTCCCTTTGTGTTGGCCTGTACTTCATAGAAGTAGATGCCAAACAAGAGTGGTCCCAGGACTCCACTTGTCACTTGTCTGGAGCTGGATTTGGAGTCGGCTACTTTTACAGTCTGGGTTCTGTCAGTAAGCCAATTGGCAACCCATCGAGTGACGTAGGGATTTATGCCCAGCTTAGTAAGTTTATCTATCATTCCGGAGTGGAGGATGGTGTCAAAGGCCTTGGCGAGGTCCAGATAGGCTGTGTGGTCTGCTTTACCCTCGTCCACAGCTCTGGAGACTGATTCGAAGAAGTCAATCAGGTTCAGGAGACAATATCGGCCCTTCACAAACCCAAACTGGGTGGGGTCCCGTGTTTGAAGGTTGCCAATGTCTTTGTTTATAAGTTCCATGATAATGCATTCCATGCCCATGCAGAACAGGCTCGTCAGACTGATGGGACGGTAGTTCCCGGGATCCAAGGTGGATCCGCCCTTGTGGAGTGGGATAACTGTAGCTGTGCACCACTCAGTGGGCACGAAGCCTGAGGTGAGGCTATGATTAAACCTGACACTTAGGTGAGGTGCCAGTTCATTTTGTAGTTCATGTAGTACACAGCCTGGGATGTCATCTGGTCCCATGAATGCTGTATTCTTAGCTTTAGAGAGTGTGGTTTCTACCTCTGTGGCCATGATTACCAGAATTTGGCAATCTTTTGGTATTGAGATGGGCCCTTTAGGGGGTGAAGTTGGCACTAAATCAATCTGCCAGGATATTGGCAATATCCTTGGGATCAATATATTTAATGCCATTCTGTTGTAGCTCAGAGCAGATCTGAGCATTGCCATTTAGATTCCTAACATAACTATAGAATGCCTTGTGGGTATCTTTGGAATCTTTGGCAATTTTATTTTCGTAACTAGCTTTTGAGGATTTAATGAGGGATCTCAGCTTCTTACTGAGGCTGATGAGAGAGTTTTTTGCATCCTGGGATTTTCCTCTTTTATGCAACAGTTTCTTCCTTCTGTTGTATAGTTTGTTTATAGCAGGGGACCACCAGATTGGCTTCCTTTTTTTGGAGGAGAGCATCTTGGTTCTATCTGGGATGGCACGATTCATGCACGAGTGGATGTGCTCGTACAGTGCCTTAGTGTAGGATTCTGCAGTCGGACTTTCAGATCCCGTCTGCATGGGTGTCATGAAATTTGTCACTTCTGACTTCACTAGCATGAAGTTGGCTTTGGAGAAGTTTTTTAAGGAGGTTTCCTTACTGTGGGGTGGGGGTGGGATGTGGATGTCAAGGGTGATTTGCTTATGGTCAGACCTGACCAATGAGGGAGTGACCACTGGTGTGGAGCATCTATCTCCCATGTTGGTAATGACCAGGTCTAGGATATTGGAGCCCCTGGTGGGACAGTGCTTCAGCAATCAGGATCTAGGCATACAACTACAGGAAGATACATTTCCCTAAGGGTAAGGTACCTGATTAAGAAATAGAAAAGAGGTCAAACTACATCTTTGAAAACTGAAATAAACAAGCTGTATAAACAAATTAAACATTGTGAGACAAGATCAAAAAAAATCTGAAGAAAATGTATAATGAAGATATTGAGAGGTATATATTAGAAGCACGAAAAGACAAAACCGAGAACGCTCACATCAGCGAAAATGCTGGGAATCGAAAAGGTGTTTGTGGTGTCGTGGTACAGTGAGGAGTGGGATATTTGTCCTTTCTTCACTGTAGTGTGATCTCGGAGTTGGAATATAGAACCAAGATGCTCTCCTCCAAAAAAAGGAAGCCAATCTGGTGGTCCCCCCTAATAAACAAACAAACAACAGAAGGAAGAAACTGTTGCATAAAAGAGGAAAATCCCAGGATGCAAAAAACTCTCTCATCAGCCTCAGTAAGAAGCTGAGATCCCTCATTAAATCCTCAAAAGCTAGTTGCGAAAATAAAATTGCCAAAGATTCCAAAGATACCCACAAGGCATTCTATAGTTATGTTAGGAATCTATAGTTAGTAGCCCCCCACAATACCAAGTTCGATTACCGGCATTTTCGCTCATGTGAGCGTTCGCTAAAGATAATTTTTGGTTATCTAATATAGACCCGATATTGAGCATAATAGGAAACCATTTTATAGATACATAAGATGTAGAAGTAGTATAGACGTACAAATTGATAAACTATGTGCAGATTCTTAAAAGTTGATGCAACCGATTATAGTTATACTTACAAATTCTTATACAAATCAGTTTGGTTACACAAATGGGGTAATAAGTTGTTCTGGTGATATCAGGTACTGGATCAAAATAGAATATATTGAAAAAGAACTTTGCAAACTGGATCCAAACAAAACACTGGGAGGAGACGGAATAAGTAATAATGACCTGCGAACACTTCAGCATGAACTTATAGTACCATTATATCTGTTATTTACTAGGCCATATAAATATGAGGAGAGATCTCATGATTGGAGACATGCACTTATTAAACTTGTCTTTAAGGGAAAGGGGATTAGGACAAACCCAGAGGCAGATATACCATTAAGTATACTTTCATGTTGTGGAAGAATAATAGAGAAGGTAATATTGGATAAGTTATTGTCAGAACTGAAAAGGTTGGAAGTTGAAACCATACATTAGCATGCATATGTTGAAAATAGATCTATTACCATATCTAACATGATGTATTATAACACTGTAGTAACAGCTATGAATAAAAAATTGTGCTGTGATATAATTTATATCGATTTAACTTCAACATTTGATGCGGTCATACACAAAAGACTGATAAGTAAATTGCAACAACTAAATATTGAGTTACTCTTGATGAGATGGATAGCAGCCTGACTTAAAAATAGGGCATGCAAGTATCATATGGCAATCGGGCAGGTAAACTTGTTGGATACAGTTAGAATGTCCCACAGGGCCCTGTCCTAGGCCCTTACTTGCTTCGTTTGTATCTTTCAGTCCTATCTTTTTCATCTGAGGTGTTCTGCATTTTGTATGCAGATGACCTGAAATTGGGTAAACTGATTACATGTGTTACAGATAGGACATGTCTGCAAAAGAACTTTACAAAATTGATCATTTGGGCACAGGAGAATAATAAGCAGATAAATACATCAAAAACTAACTGGGAGATATACATCGAAAGGTGAATATTTAATACAGCACACAATGATTGAAACTGTAGATTCATTTAAGGACTTGGGTATATGAGTAGATCTAGCTTTGGGTTTTTCTAATCATATAAATCAATTGGTTATTGATACTTATAGAACTGTAGGTTGTATAAAAGATTTATAAAGTCTAGGAAATCAGAAATGAGGAACTCATTGTTAATTATATTAGTCCCAAACTTGAGTATGGAATAACAATATGGAAACCTTATAAGAGAACAAGCATGACTAAACTGGAAAGAGTGCAGTGGAAATATACCAACAGCATTAGTGGATATGAAAATTATTATTATGAAAGACTAAAATATCTGAAATTGTACAGTGTCTCTTACAGATCTTTAAGAGGAGATCTTATTCAGGTATATAGGGCATTTAGAGACAACTATCTCTAGGAATGTTTTGGGTTATCAAAAAGTAGTAGAGACTCACCAGACAACCTATGTAGAAAATTATGTAGGAATGAGAAGTGTACTGATTAGTTCTCTGAGACAGCAGCTGATGCATGGAACAGACTGCCAGACCATATTAAAGGAAAAGGCAGTTTAGTTATTTTTAATAACAGCCTGAACACGTATTATGGGAGCAAGTGTTTTGGTATATTAGCAGGCTAGAATTAATGCCCCTGCTTGAAATATCTGTATGTATGGTAGGGAAGGTAGTCTCTAACTTGCAGTCTAAACTTCTGCTTAGCCCCATTACATTGTGTTACATTTTCCTCTTAAATTATTTGCTCCTAAAATCTTGATTCCTTTGCTAATTTTCTCCAGTAAATTCCAGCCACATCTTACCTATTTTATATTCCCATGTTGGCTTAGCTCTTAGAATACTTTCCGTTATTTTATGAATATAATATTCTTTGTGGTTGTTGTTGTTCCCCATAAGGACCTGCATATAAAATCCTGTTTTCTCTTTCTCAACCCCCCCCCATTTCATCATTGTCCCTTTCCTTTGACTTATAATCTTCTGCTTGTGTTAATATATATGAACCTTAATTATGTATCTCTAAAGTATCCCTTTGAATCAAGTAATCCTAAACCACTTTGTTCTATAGGGAAAATCAACTTATCCCATATATCTCTTGCTCTCTTTCCCTCCCATAAATGCCTTCATCTCTTTATTAATTATGGTCCACGACTTCTTCTTTGATTGATATAAATATACCTGACCTGTATGTAAAACTAAAGGGATTAGAAACATTTTCACTGCTTGCGTCTTACTGTACATGTCCATAATCAAGAGCTTCCAGTTTCTCAGTCCTTGTATTATCTTTTTAGTGCCATAATAGAATCCTTTTTAATCCATACACCTAAACTTCATCTTATCATGTCTCCACAAATATGGGTATTGCTGAATTAGTTCATTTGTGGGTGCATATTTTACTGTTTTAGCCTTTGTTTTATCTTTATGTATTTTATACCTTGAAAGGACATGAAACTTTTCAAAATCTTCCACAATACAGAGATACCTTTTTCTGGATTAATCATTTACAAAGTAATATCATCTACAAATAAAAAAATTTATATGTGTAGATCTTGTGCTATGTGTAGGTATTTTTCTACCAGTAAATCCTTTGTTTATCCTGTGACCAGGTTTTAGTATATGTTTGATTTCTATGCCGATTGTTGTTCCATCTGTCTGGTCTGCTTAGCCCTATGTAAGTCTTGTACCTACTGTTACGTAGGAAAGACTAATAGGACATTAAAGGAACGGATTTGAGAGCACATCAATGGTATCAGGAAAGGCAATACTAAGCGTGCTTTGTTTAAACATGTGATGGCTGCTAGTAGTGATAACACCTTTAGTTTTCTTGTTTTACAATTGTGTAATGAAAGCAAGAGACGTGATGTCATAAGGCTGTGGCCTGAGGATCTTGAGATCGACTGGATATTTAGGCTGCAAGCACATAAGAAACAAGGACTTAATGACTGTGTCCCTTTGAGGACTAAATTGAAATCCAGACCCTTGAAGCACTAATTGTTGAGCTGTATAAGTTGAGTTTTTTTAAGCTTCATTGCAGCTCTGAGTTAGCACTGTTAGTGTGAAAGCACGCTTACCATTGTTGAATACGTTTTATCTGTTTTTATTTTTATTTTTTATTAAAGTCTTATCAGTTTATCCTTCTGTCTTTAGCTGGTTATATATATATATTTTATCTCATCTGCAAATAAAACTAACTTGCTGTATCCTTGAAATCGCGAGTCCCTTATTTTATTTTAATGCTTCTAACGCAAATACAGCTTGTTGGAGAGGAACAGTCCCACCTATATTCTTTCCTCTGAGCTTCATAAATCTTTCTAATTAACCCTGTTATCATACCTCTCAACCTTAAGAAATCTGGACAAAGCCTAAAATTGGGTCAAAGGCCTAAAAATAGGCCAAATTTTAAATATTGCTATTATAAACTTATTACGTTTATAGGCGGCGTGTTAGCATGCATGTTCTGAAAGATATGAAGTTTGAAACTCAAATGTATGTCATTAGTTAGTGACTTCACTCCTCATCTATTTGCCAGAAAACACAGAATGTGAAGTTATCTTGACTTCATTCTCAGTGATGGGACTCTGCCAAATGCAAAAGCTCGAGGCCTACTCCCCATCCCATGATGTGCTGGTGCTTCCCCCAGATCTCGTTTGCTGCTGCAACAGATCGGGCGATTCACCAATTGTGGCCAGTGAAAGTTTAATTTTTTTCTCTTAAAATTCCTTAAATTGCTATATTGTTAATTAGAACTTGGTTAGTTAGGTTAATTGATAATTCATATTGCCTTTAGCACTAAGCGTTTCTGCTAGTGTGCTCTTGTGTTCTGTTAGTTCTTTGTGGCTTGTTGAAAGCCTTTTGTTAAACTCCCCTTTCCCTTTAATAGAATGTTAGTAGTTAGATAGTTCAAATAGTAGTTAAAACTGTTATTGTTCAGAGTGTTTATTCTATAGGTTAGAAAAATAGTAGCTAGAACTTGTTACTGTGCAGAGTGTTTGTGGTATAGGTAGCTGTCTTTGTGAACATATACATATTTAAATCTCTCATAGTATTGTGTTAACATTTCTTTATTATAGCCTGTTTAAGTTAGAAGGATAAATTTTGTGTGTTATAAGCTCGTTTAAATTAGAGAGCCCTTTACTTGTGTGTTTGTGTAATTGGGTAAAGATGTCTCAAGATAAAGACAAGGAGGCTAAACAGTCTAAATCATGGTTTAAGAACTGCCCTAAATGTGGACAGAAAATGTCCATTACTGATGGACACATGGAGTGTGTGTATTGTTTAGGGGCATTACATTTACAGGAAACATGCTCCATATGTCACTCCTTTAGTTCCCGAGTATTACAAGAGAGGAAGAACAAGTTGATTTGTCAGGGCCTTGATTAAATTTTCCTTTCAGGAATCATTAGAGCAAGATCATACAGCTCATACCAGGCCATCTAAACCTTCAAAAACTTCTTCCACTACTGGATCATTGGAGCCAGCAAAATCTCCGTCATCCAGTAAGTCGAAATCTGACAGAACTTCAACCTCTGTGCTACTGACTTCGGAGCCGACAGTTATTACTATGAGGAGCCAGTCCCCGGTATTGGAGCTGGTATCTCCCATTTTGAAATCTCCAGTTTTACAATCTGTAGCTTCTTCGGCTCCATCCTCTCAGTCTTCAAGAAGCCTGTCAGACATGGATGTGGATCATGTGGTGCAGAAGCTTCTGCAGACATCTGTGCTGGCCAAGCATTTGTCGGGGCCAACCCTTCAGGCTTTGGAACTGTCTAACCCTCCTCCCCCATATCTGTTCCTCCTCCGATCTGAATGGAGGTTTCAGATCCAGAGTGCTCAGAACTGATGATAGTGGAGCCGTTGGTACTGAGACCTGCTCCAGGACTTTCAGATCCAACTTCTTAGACTGCTTTGGTGACGACCGAAGAGTCTAGGACCCGACACTCTCCGGTTGGGTCTGGGGAGGATAGTCAAACCAGTCTTTTGGGTTCGACTTTGCCTCTCGGTGCTTTGGCATGGGTGAGTTCGGCTCCTACCTCTGGCTCAGAGCCTACTGCCTTGTTGCTGAGGAAATCAACTGTATCTTCAGATCCAGGAGTTCCTTCGCATCGGAGCCGGAGGTTCTTCGTTGCCATGAGGAGAGCATTATCACCTCGGACAACCACTTCATCAGGCCCAGCAGCTTCTACCCCTAAAGCGCCAGTGACTACTTCATCACAGATTCCACAAAAGCGTAGAGACCCAGAGCCTCAGGAAGCCCCATTGGGTGATCCCTGCTCTTCCGAGACCTCACCAGAAGCTCCCACTGAGGAGGTCCCTCGGAAGAGACTATGCAAGAGGAAGCATCTGGACTCCCTTCAGGAATCCGTCACTTCAGACACTGACTTGGATGATTCAGAAGGTTCCCCACAGTCACTCTCAGAAGATATCTCCTTCACAGATATATTAAAGATTCTCAAACAAAGGGGTGATTGGCAGCCCATCAAACCTACTGATGATGAGTCAGTCTACCTGAAGGCTTTTGGGTCTCAGCCCTCTGCCTCTTGGGTGTCTCCTCCTTTCGACGAACTCATGGACTTGGTTTGTTGAAAGGCATGGGAGTCTCCAGATACAGTGGAACCTGTCCCTAGGACCCCAATAAGTTTATTACCTCACCACAGGACAAGGCTTTTCTCACCAAGGGAGTCCCTGTTGATGCCATGGTGGTGGCGGCGGCCACCAAGAATGAGTTATCCGAAACTTTGACATCAGTCCATCCACCCAATAAAGATTCGAGAATCATGGACAGATATGGAAAGCACATGTTTACTTAAGTGACTTTTGCTCTTAGGTCGCTGAATTATCTCACGCATTTCACTAGATTGCAAAGCAATCTGCTAAAAGAGCTAGGAGCTACAGGGTTCAGTAGCTGCGTGGGTCTCAGATAAAATATCTTCACAACTCTCCACCCTCAGTTCCACAACAAACTCGTCCATGCATCTGCTTTCGTATGCAGCTGATGGAGCGAGCAGAGCAACGGGTACAGGAATTGCTCTTAGGAGACATTCCTGGATGCGCTTGTGTTCTTTTGTGGAGCCCTTTAAGTCATCCTTTATCAACACCCCTTTAGATGGCTCGTCCCTTATTTGACCCAAAGTGAAAGAAACGCTTACCAGGTGTGAACAAGACAGAAAGACTCTGCCATCTGAGTCCATTTTTCCACTCCTACCAGACCCTACCCCAAAGGTCAGAAAGGAGGAAAGATCTGTTTCTGTAAAACTCAAGGAGCCTTTCAGGATACACTTGGTGAAACCCCCTCCAGAGGCAGAGTAGGGGGTAATAATGGAAGACGCCGTCCACGTGACAGAGATCAGTTCTTTGGTAAGCACTATCAGTGCTCCTGAGAGGAGGCCCACCTGTCCATCTCTCGAGGCAGTCAGGGGATGCTTATCTTTGTACCCAGACGCCTGGCTAAAAACAAGAAAAGACAGCTGGGTACAAAGCATCATATCCAGAGGTTACTGTATTCCCTTTTCCACCCTACCTTCAATAAGCAAAATCCTAGATGATGTTCATCGTGTTTCACTGTTGCAGTCATTACACTTGGGTTATCCTGCTGCCAGGCTACCCGCAGTCGGCCTGAATTCCAAAGTCCTGGTCCGGCGTCAGTTGCTGTCATCTCTTCCCTGACGTCAGTGTGCCAGGGGTATAAAAGATGCAGCCGACGCCATTTTCTTCAGTCTTTCTTGGCGCGCGATGCTCGAAGCAAAAGCAGTTCGCAGGTGCTGGTCGGCCGACTCCTGAGATTTTCAAAATCGAATTTCAGATCCGAAGTCTTCAATAAAGCTAAGTACCCCTTTTAGGGAAACATCTTTCTTGCTCCAGACTGATGTCAGAAAAAGTTAACAATTGTATTTCTTGTGGGAAGCAAATACCTCATAAGGATTTCCTCTCTTACTGTATTCCTTGCCTAGGCCCTGACCACGACGTTGCTAGTTGTTGGTTTTGTGCTTGATTTAACCAACACACTATTAAGCATCGGTACGATTTTGCTTTTAATTATTTTGGCAGAAGGTTTAACTACATAATGCCGTTGGAACAATCGACGACCGGAATTCATAAAAAACGCAAGGATAAAGACAAGGACAAGCATCCGAGGTCCAAAACCGACGACGAAGCCTCTTCTAGGCCAGTCGCCGGTTCACCGGTGCACAGTGAGGTGCTTTCGCAGCCCCTGACTCCCGCTACCTCAGAGCCACAGGCCGCCTCCGACTCCCACGTGGAGACAGCTAGGCCTCTGGATACTCAAGGTATTGGCCCTTCGGAAATTAATCCCTCAGATGGGTCCGGAGCCGCTGAGCAGGCATCTGCTTCTGAGAGTGTCTTCAGACCTACACAACTTTATATAAAGCCTACTTCAGCATCCAAGACAAAGTCTAAAACAGTTTTAAAGACAAGGAAACCAGTACAGCATTCTCCAGGACAGGCTTCTATGCCTAAGAAACAGATGTTCAAAATGTCCGAAGACCTAATTACTTTGATCAGGGGTTCCCATCCCCCTCCTGATAAAAGGCCTAGGCAAGACACTGAATATGATTCCTCTGCCCAGGTTTACATTTCCTCTGATTCCTCTTCTGATCAGGGATATTCTGTTCCTCCCTATGAGGATTCTGATGCTGAAGATTCTATTCCTTCAGCTTCTCCTCCTGAGGGACTATTCTTTTGGGGAAACCCTGCATACCATGAGGGAGCATTTCCATTGGGAGAGCCAGGATTATTCCGATTCTAAGAAAATACTTAGAGACTTTCTTTTACTTCCTCAGCACAAACCTCTTGCAATTCCCCCTGTTCTAGACATAGTAGATGATTTTTTTTCGGAGTCCAGCCTGTCTCCAGACTCTTTACCTCCTGCCCCTGTTAAGCCGGACAGATACTACAGGGTCCCAGACTCCCATAAATTTCTTTACAAAAACCCTGCTGCTGACCCAGAAACTATCTCACAGGGTCCCAAATGGGTCAAGGCTGCTTCTGTCAAAAACTCTGTCCCCTCAGACAGAGATTCTAGGGCTTGGGACAGATGGGGGAAAAAAGTTTACACTTCTGCTACCTTGGCTGTAAGGGCTTTAAATTGTCAGTTTCATATGCTCAGATATCAGCAATACTTAATGTCTTTGTTAAAACAAAAAATGTTGACAAATTCTGAATGTTCTGAGAACAAAGATTTGCAGGATTTATTGCATGCAGCTGAACAAGTAGGAAAACATACTTTGCAATGTGGCTATGATTCACTGGAGGCCTCGTGCAGGGCCACTGTTACAGGTTCTGTCATTAGAAGGCATGCTTGGTTAAAGGAACAGAATCTGCCTGATCATGTTAAAGCAAAATTATTGGATGCTCCATTACAGCATGATACTTTGTTTGGTGTTAAGGCAGAGGAGATGTCAAAGAAAATGGAGGATAAGGCAAAATCTATGCAGACAGTAAAGGATTTCTTACAGGAACAGCCACCCAGATTTAGCAGGAACTGGCCCTCTAAGAATTGGTCCTTTCCAGTTTCAGACAGACCACAAAGAGGCAGATTCAGATGCCCTAGAGGCAGGCAACAGCCCCAGGGCTCATACAGGCCCAAACAGTGGGGTGCTTCTACCTCCAAAAACGGAGAAGACAAATCACAGCCTTATAGGAAACAGTCCCAATGACTTCCCTCTGCCAATGCTAAGTACTTACTTTTTGGCAGCACCCTTAGGAAGAAAGCTAGCACTTTTTTCACAAAACTGGCACAAGATCACCCAGGACAAATGGGTCTTAAATATAGTCTGTCAGGGTTACAGGTTCCACTTTCACACCCTTCCAAAGGCAAAAGGCATGCCAGACCTGCCACGCAATCAATGGCAAGAGGCACAAAACAAGTTTCATCTCTCATGGACATGGGGGCTATTCAGCCAGTGCCACACCAAGAGCAGGGACAAGGATTTTACTCGACTTTTCTTAATACCAAGAAAGGACAAAGCCTGGAGACCTATTCTGGACCTGTGTATTCTAAATACTTTTCTGGACGTCCCAAAATTCAAAAGGTTGACCCTGCAGTAGCTTCTGCCCATGCTGGACAAGAAGGCTTGGCTTGTAACTTTGGACCTCAGAGGCATACCTGCATGTCCCAATCAGACAATTTTGCAGAAGATGCCTCAGATTCATAGCTGGCTCACTGCACTACCAATTCTCTGCACTGCCCTTTGGCTTATCTACTGTGCCCAGGGTCTTCACAAAATGCCTGGCACCAGTAATTGCATTTTGCAGACAAAGAGGAATTCAAATATACCCCTACTTGGATGACTGCCTTATTCAAGCAAAGGACAAAGATATTCTACTACAGCATCTGGCGTTTGTAAAAAGATTACTAATTTGCCTAGGGTACACAGTAAACGAAAATAAATCAAAACTAGTACCCTCTCAAGAGATAATATTCCTGGGTGCAAGTTTAAATACAACTGCCCAGATGGCTTATCTCACGCCAGACAAATAAAGGCATCTGACTTCTTACTTCAAAGACATGGCAACAAAGACCCAGTTATCTGCAAGAAAAATTCTGCAGGCTCTGGGCTACATGGCATCCTGCATTCTACTAATTCCATATGCAAGACTGCATATGAGAAAACTACAATGGTATCTAAAAAGTGTTTGGATTCAACATTGCCACAGCCTGGAAACAGTAATTCCTCTCATTCCCTGCCTGCAAGAGGAATTTCAGTGGTGGGCACAGGCCTGTCACCATAACAAGGGACAGCCATTCACCTTACCCACTGCCAGGCAAACACTAACAACAGATGCATTAGATTATGCCTGGGGGGCACACATGGCAGGAAAATGTATCCAGGGCACATAGCCCACAAACCAAATGAATCTTCATATCAGTCAAAAAGATATGCTAGCTGTACAAAATGCCCTGACAGCCTTCAAGGACCTACTTCATCCAGGACAACTACTGATAAAGACGGACAATACTACAGTCATGTGGTACATAAACAAGCAAGGGGGCACACATTCCTATTCCCCTCTGCAGGCAAGCCATGACTTTGTGGAACACAACATTGACTTATCAAGTACATATGCAAGCACAATTCCTGCCAGGAAAGACAAATACTTTGGCAGACGAACTAAGCAGAAACCTCATGAATCCTCACGAGTGGAAACTGGACCCACAAATCTTCAACATGATAACAGGGAAATGGGGATGCCCAGACATAGATCTATTCGCTTCCCCTCACAACTGCCAGCTACAGAGATTCTGCACTAGGACTTATCACAAGCAAGCATGAAAAGTGGACGCCCTTTCATTCAGCTGGAAAGCCCTTACAGTATATGCCTTCCATCCTCTGCCTCTCCTCTCCAAGGTACTCCTAAAGGTCAGACAAGAGAAGCCAAAAATTATACTGATTGCCCCAGACTGGCCACGCCAGCACTGGTACCCAATCCTAAAGAGCTTGTCTCATGGCCCAGCCTGAACATTGCCTCTAATACCTCATTTGCTGACCCAACAGAACAATCAGATCCTGCACAGCCAACTCAGAACCCTAAATCTGGCTGCATGGCAGATAATGTAATCATTCGGAACACACCTCTCTCTAAAGCAGTTATGGATGTTATTTTGGAAGCCAGGAGGCCCAGTACCAGAAAATCTTATGCAGACAAATGGAAGAGATTCTGTACTTGGAACCAAGCGCAGGGAATTGACTCGCTGCAACCAAATATTCCTCAGATTTTGCAGTGCCTAACTGAGATGCTGGACAAAGGCCTATCCTTCTCATCAATTAAGATCCATGCCTCTGCCATTTCAGCTCATTACAATACGGACCCACCTGTTTTTTCTCATCCACTGCTAAGACAGTTACTCAGAGGGACCAAAAACATAAGACCTCCAAGGAGAGCTCCAATACCTACATGGGACCTCAATTTTGTCTTGGAAATACTCACACTGCCTCCTTTTGAGCCTGCCCCTACAGCAGAGATAAAATACTTGTCATGGAAAACCACTCTTCTCCTAGCAATAACTTCAGCAAGAAGAGTCTCAGAGTTACAGGCACTAATGGCTGTGGAACCTTTTATTATTTTCCATTAGGACAGGGTTTCTCTAAGGACAAACCCGACATTTATGCCTAAGGTAGTGTCCAGCGTGGCTCTTAACCAAACCATACATTTGCCCACCTTTTATCCAAACCCACAGAATAAGGGGGAGAGACTTCTGCATACTTTGGACATACACAGACAGCTACGCTTTTACTTGGACAAGACTAAAGCCTTCAGAAAGACTGAGCAACTCCTAGTGGCATATGCTGCAGGTTCCCAAGGAAAAGCCATTTCAAAGCAGACTATTTCAAAATGGATAGGCCACTGCATTCGTTTCTGCTATTCACAACATGGCAAATCAGTGCCCAAGGGCATTAGGCCGCATTCTACCAGAGCAGCAGCCACTTCAGCAGCCTTCCTCAGAGGGGTACCAACCAAGGATATTTTGGAGGCTGCAACATGGACTTCAGTGCACACTTTTGCAAAGCACTACCATTTACCTCTCTACTCTAAATCCAGAACAGGTTTTGCCACTGCAGTTCTACAGGACCTCATAGCCACTCCAAACTCTATTTAGGCCCAGCCGCCCAACCTCAGCTTTGGGATTCAACCCAAGTGTAATGACTGCAACAGTGAAACACGATGAACATACTACAGCTGTGTACCTACCATAAATGTAGATGTTTGAGTGTATTCACTGTTGCAGTCCAGATTACCCTCCCACCATCCCCCTTTTTCTTTGCTGGGACTCATCTGTACCTATCTATTCTATACAACCTATGTGATGTATTTGCTTGTAGATGAAGGTTATGTGCATGCTTTTTTATGATCATAATTTTTACAGCGTACCCTTTTGGGGGCACCTGACATCTGGGGCAAGAAAAACTGAAGAAAATGGCATCGGCTGCATCTTTTATACCCCTGGCGCACTGACATCAGGGAAGAGGTGACAGCAACCGACGCCAGACCAGGACTTTGGAATTCAGGGCGACTGCGAGTAGCCTGCCAGCAGGATAACCCAAGTGTAATGCAGAAAAAACAATAACCACAAGTTCCACCGAACAGTTTAATAAAAACTAGGAATAGCTTCTCTCTCTGACGTCTCGGCCAAAAGCCTTCAAGGAGTCCTTGAAGGCTTTTGGCCGAGACGTCAGAGAGAGAAGCTATTCCTAGTTTTTATTAAACTGTTCGGTGGAACTTGTGGTTGTTGTTTTTTCTGCATTGTGCTCCAGGTTGCTGTTGTTGTATATTCATAACCCAAGTGTAATGACTGCAACAGTGAATACACTCAAACATCTACATTTATGGTAGGTACCAAAAATCAGTCCGTGGGAGACCGCAACCACACAGATTATTGTATTAACGTCAGTAAAATACAAATACAACGTTTTCGTCAGCATAGATCGTTGACTTCTTCAGATAAGTGGATTGCCCTAACCAAACATTTATACTGTGCTGCAATCAGTTAAAACCTTTGTTTAATTAAAATTTAAAGGAATAAAACCAAATTCACTGTTTACGTGCTGTTAAATTAGTATCCATGTTAAAAATATATATGAATAATACATGGATACTAATTTAACAGCACGTAAACAGTGAATTCGGTTTTATTCCTTTAAATTTTAATTAAACAAAGGATTCTATCCCTCCATCATTAATGTATAGTCGTAAATCCAGATAATCAATAGTCTTGCTGTTAACATTATGTGTAAATTTCAAAAATGAAGTAGTACTGTTTAAATATTTTATAAATTCCTCTAATTCATTCCGAGTACCTTTCCATAAGAACAGGATGTCATCCAAGAATCTCAAATAGATAATCAACCTAGATCTATATTTAGATTCCGGCACAAATTGTTCCTCCCATTCAGCTAAAACTAGATTGGCATATATGGGTGCACATTTAGCACCCATAGCCACCCCAGTAGATTGTCTGTAAAATTCATCTTCAAACCCAGTATAGTTGTTCTCCAGTATGATTCGCATCATATCAACCAATAGGCCTCTCTTCACCTGATGTATGTCACTGTGTTTGTCCAGACTCCTACCAAACCACTCTAATCCAATGTCATGGGGAATCACTGACAGTAAGTTTGTAATATCCACATTTACAAACAGAACTTCCCCTAAGTGTACGTCAGTTAAAGTCCTAAGGCAGTCTAAGCAATGCCAAGAGTCTTTTAGTATATGTGGCAAATTGTCCAGAACCTTCTTGGTCATAATATCTATAAATGATGCTAAATGTTCTGTTTTGGAACCCCTGGCTCGAACCCTAGGGTAACTAAGGGATTTAATATATTATTTTTGTGTTATAATATTTTTTGATGTTTAATTTTTGTTTTGACAGATTTTACATCTTTTGATATCAATATTTAATATTGTGACTATTTGCAAGTATTGTGGTTCATTTTTATATCCCAGTTTGCCATTATATATAATTTGCAATTTACAGGGTAGAGTTTATTAACAACATAGTTGAAGTGAACAATACTTGTTAGGAAAACCTGTATAGGGTTACACGTAATTCAATACTGGTTTTGGGACGTAGGTATTGTTGTTGTTTTTTTACAACACACATTCATTTATATTCATTTACTACTTTTTTATATATTTTTTGTTGGTTACAATGGAACAACTTATGGTTCAGTATTTGGAGCTTTCTAGACAAATCATTTCATTATTGCATGCCAACAAAGGCAAAGACAAGAACGACAGTTTAACAGACACATAGGTCAAGCTTTTTACCATGCACACACCACCAGGGACTTCTACTGAGAGACAGCTGAACGTGAATGTCCCAAGATTGGAAAGGAGTAACAATTCTAGATTGGACAATAACAACTTGAACACCAACAATGTGAGGGGTGTTGATGGTAGTAATTTACCAGGAAGGTCAACCTTTGATGTAGAGAAATTTTTAGTACCCCCTATACTAGGAGAAACATCTAGGTCTCAGAACATTGATTTTGGGACACTTAATTCTCAGTTGTCCAAATTTGAAAAGTTAGCCAGGAAATACAAATCCCTCCAAATGGCTAATGTCTTTTTACAACGATCCATTGAGTTAAACCAAGTACCAAGGGGCTTGAGAGTATTTAAAATACCTATGGGGATTGAGGCTGACTCGGAGGCATACTATAATATGCTGGAACTATTTGACAGAAAAGAAATGGATCTGATGAGAATCATTATCAAGTATAATACAAGTATGCTTAACAATTTAAAAAGTGAACTACTTATATTGTACCACACCTGTTTCCGATACTGAAAAAATATTAGCTGCAATAGAAATCTTTGAGAGAATTTCCAATTACAAGCTAAATTTTAAAAAATCTAAAATATTCCCATTAAAGACACCCACACCTTTTTCAATGCTACCATTAATAGGAGAAGTATTGACGGAAGAAAAGATAAAATATCTGGGAATTGTCTTCTCAACTGAAAATAGAGATTTTTTTATTAACAATGTAAAGTCAACTACAGATCAAATAACATTGGATCTTGAAAGATGGAGTAGATTGAAGTTACCGATGATGGCAAGAGCAGCTATCATAAGAATGAATGTTCTTCCTAGAATGTTATATATTTTAGAGCTGCACAACTCAGAATTACCAAAACATTCTTCAAACAGCTTCATATAAGATTGGGAAGATTTCTTTGGGAACCTAGGAAGACGAGAATTTCATATGAAAAATTGATGGCTCCAAAAATAAGGGGGCTGGAATTACCGGATTTGAAATGTACTATTTAGTGATTCAGGCCAATAGGATTTTAAAGACATCTTACTCGATAGTGATAATAGAAAATGGACACCCAAATGGGTGCTCTTAACGCATAAGCATATAAATGAAGTGGGAGTCAACGCTAAAGCATTACCCTTTTAAATAATTGGACAATGAGTAAATATAAGCTAATGGAGCACATCAAAAGTTATGTAACGGCAATTCAAACTCTTTTCGCTTCCTTAAATTTACTAAAATATATGATGGTTTTCCAACCATTTCATAGGAACCCAAATTTAACAATTGGTGGTCAATTGATTGATCTAAAGAAATTCCCTTTAATCATGGAGTTAACTGTACTCGATTTATATCCTTTTCTAGGAGTACCAGTACAGGATATTTTAAAAGAAATAGAACTCCCTATTTCCTACTTAATTATAGTAAGACAGCTAAAAGACTTGGTTATAAACTATTATAACAACTTTGAAATGAAAGGGGAAGATTTAATCATTTCTCGTAATCTATGGGAAGCGCTGTTGCAGGATAGAAAATATATAACCGCAGCATATAAATTGATAAGAGAGAGGAAGTATAATAATTATTTTCTTTTATCGAGTTACTGGAGATAGAAATTGATATTCCCAGACCACAATAAGATATTGGAGGCATTTAAATTAACATTAAAGTCCGTATCCCTTCAGAAATTGGTATTTACGCAGCTGATGATATTTAACAATGCATACTATACTCGTCTCACTTTGCACAAATTTGATGCGAAGAATTCACCCATATGCCCACATTGCTTTGATCAGACAGCAGATTTGCTTCACATGTTCTGGAGTTGTAAGTGCATTTATAAATTGTGGAATTCATTAAAATTGCAGTTACAAAAATGGGTTACCAAAATTCAACACTCTTGGGAGTTTATGATTCTTCATATTCCCCGGAGAATCTAAATAAATCAAAACTATTGTAATTATGAATATTTGCCTATTAATGAAATTATATATAGCCACAAATTGGTTGAACCCAGCCCAGACATCGTGGGAAAATTTCAGATTGTTGGCAATAAAACACATCTTAGCGCATAAACTGTTAATTAGTGATCACAAGAAAAATATCAACAACATAAAAATCTGGGAGCAAATTTTTAATATTATTTTGGCTTAAGAGGTTACTATCCACTTTTTCTCGGGAACCAGAATATAGTCTAAATCAACCTTAGATTAGATAGAAAATGTACAGAAAAGACAGATTGTTGGCTTGGATTTGTTAATGTTGGATTTTTTTTTTTTTTTTTTTCCTTTTGATTGTGAGTGCTGTACCTTTGATCAATACATGAGGTTGATATATATGTGAAATTTACCAATGGAAGCATTTTGTATATATTGTATATAATGTGTGAATTTGTAATATGGTTGTGAAAAATAATAAAAAATGATTATTGGAAAAAAAAAAAAAAAGTGAACTACTTATTCTGAAACAAAGCATCATGAATGATTTACTTTTTGAAAGCAATAGAAGCAGATTTGACAGAATTACAACTGACCTTGACAAATTTGTCAAGATTAGTATGGAAAGAAAACAAAAAAAGATTTTGAGGGACACTAATGAGTATAAAGAAAAAAGAGCTTACCCTATACCTAACACTAAAAAGGAAACCTTTTTGGATAGGGACATAAGGAGGGACACTGATCAGACTGATGTGGGGGTGACTGAAGGGTTACACACAGACATAGAGGAAGAGGAAGTTTTTTTAGAGAATCAACCCCCACTAAGATGTTCGGACAGGTTAAGAAATCGGGGCCATTCATTAGAACAGACATACCAGAGGACACCTCCGAGACAAGGGTTCCACCCAGGAAACAACTGGAGAGGTGGGGGTCAGAGGAGGAACAACTTCAACAACAGGAATTGGCATCACAGATGAATTATTCACAAGAGGTGGAGATTCATTTCTCTATGTACTCAACTATGGATGGCTTAACCACTAACACCGACACACCAATAGACAGTTCCCTTAACTCATTTGATATCATCTTGACCCCATGTTTGGAGAACAACATTAATGGGGGTCCACCTATAATTGGGTACAAATCCTTTCATGTTTACAACTACTCTGACTTGGAGATACCTGATAGTCATTTAAGTCTATTGAGGAAAGGTTTTTCTTTTGTCCCCAGTTTTAAATATGATATCAGTAAATTGCTTATTAATCTGAAGTTGTATAGTAGGAAATTAAATTTAAAGTAGTTTTTTAGCAACAAAATACGAGTAGATAGGGAGATGCAAACATTTACACTCGAGAAGTAGTGTATTTATACCCCCATACAACCCTGCGATCTTGGCTTTTGAACGTTTATGTACCACTCAGATTAGGAGACTGATTGACAAAAGGCCAGTTGTAGACAATAGAAATTTAACACCGGCTGAAGTATTTTGCTTAAAAGAACTTTTGGCCAGTACTGATTACAGGGTTATGAAACCAGACAAAGGGAGAGGAGTAGTCATAATGACAAATGTTAACTACTCTTGGCACATGCAGAGTATCATTTGTGATTCCAACACATACGAGCTAGCTTCTAAATTTGATGTTCATAAGGCCTACACTAAGATTGATTGGCAACTCCACGAGATGCTTTGTGAAGGAATTATTGACGCAGATGAATATAAATATTTACAAGTGGAACACCCGGTTATGCCCAGTCTATTTGGGATACCTAAAATTCATAAAAACACGGTTAACCCCCCCCATTCAGACTTATTGTTGCAGCCAGGGGTTCCAAAACTGAACCTTTAGCATTATTTATAGATATTATGACCAAGAAGGTTCTGGACAATTTGCCACATATACTAAAAGACTCTTGGCATTGCTTAGACTGCCTTAGGACTTTAACTGACATACACTTAGGGGTAGTTCTGTTTGTAACTGTGGATATTACAAACTTATTTTCAGTGATTTCCCCATGACATTGGATTAGAGTGGTTTGGTAGGAGTCTGGACAAACACAGTGACATACATCAGGTGAAGAGAGGCCTATTGGTTGATATGATGCGAATCGTACTGGAGAACAACTATATTGGGTTTGAAGATGAATTTTACAGACAATCTACTGGGGTGGCTGTGGGCGCTAAATGTGCGCCCATATATGCCAATCTAGTTTTAGCTGAATGGGAGGAACAGTTTGTGCTGGAATCTAAATATAGATCTAGGTTGATTATCTATTTGAGATTCTTGGATGACATCCTGTTCTTATGGAAAGGTACTCAGGATGAATTCAAGGAATTTATAAAATATTTAAACGGTACTACTTCATTTTTGAAATTTACACATAATGTTGACAGCAAGACTATTGATTATCTGGATTTACAACTATACATTAATGATGGAGAGATAGAATCCAACTTGTATATGAAGAAAACCTACAGTAATTCATTTTTACATTATGACATATGTCATCCCCACTATGTTAAGAAGAACGTGGCCAAAGGACAGATGATTAGGTTGTCACGTATTGTTAGTGAGGACAGCAAATTTACTGATGAAATGGAGGTTTTGAGGGACTTGTTTGTCCAAAGGGGTTACCCTTTGGACATGCTTACTATGCTTCAACATGATGTCACCAGAAGAAGGGCTACTGATTTTATCCCCATTTTGAACTACACACAAAGGACACTTGACAACAATAAAACAAGAATCACTAAACAAAACTACAAGAACACCCCAACTGGAATGGTCTATCAGCATAATTCCTTAGCCATGGAAGTTAAAAATGTTATTCAAATGACATGGGAAGATATAGTCCCTACAGACCTACATGACATAGTAGGTAAAGCCCCTCTTTTCATAAATAGTATGGGTTTAAATACTAAGGAGTGGTTAGAGAGAACACCGATGACCTTTGGTCAAGACCTGCTGAGATGGCCAAGTGCGGTAGTTGCAAAGCATGTAAATATATCAGTGATGGCCCCTATGTCTCTATGGGGAATTTTAAGAGGACATTAAGGAGCCTGGGCTATTGCAATTGCAACAATAACATGGTAATTTACGTGGCCACCTGTCTATCTTGTCCAACATTTTATATAGGCATGACCACTAGAAAGTTGAGATACAGAATCCTAGAGCACTACAGGGATATCAAAAACAAAAAATCTACCAGTTCATTATATAATCACACCAAAAATTGTTTAAATTTTAGAAAATTTTTATTTTTTGTTATAGACAGGCTTTGTACCAGAGAGTTTGGGGGAGATTATAAAACTAGTTTAGAGGTTAGAGAATGCCTTTGGCAGTTACGGTTAGATGCCAGTAATGTCCCGGGCATTAATGATACCCTATCCATAGCTTGTATATTAAAACATAAGGCAGCTTGTATCTAACACAAATGAATAATGACCTATTGTCCCTATTTACTTCTGGTCATTACATGTAGGGATTATGTTTATTAATTTTTCAACGTTTAATCTTATTGTTATTTTATTTATTTTTCACAAATAACTTCAAGCTTGAGTAAGAAACATTAGGACTTGTATCATCATCTTGTGTTCTGTGTTATAATTGTATACTACTGTGTACTGTGTGAGGAAGGGTTGATTTCTGAAGGTTATACAAGAAGTAGTTTAACAGACAACCACATGGTTAATTCTAAAATGGTTTTGAGATGATGGACCCACTGTATTCAATTATGCTTGATTATACTGATGAATACAAGGTGTATATAAAGACTATGATTAAACATGTAGACTGACTCTGAAGATGTCCTATCAGGGTGAAAGCGCTTAGTCAGTGAAGCTTTTTACTATTTTTAATAATGGTTGGTGATTTTATCTGGGCAACACCAGTGTGCTTTTATTGTTACCATTTCTTTCACAATTTTGGAGCTTATAGTTTATGCCTCTTGACATTCCCTGGTTACTGGATTAAATTGGTTCCTCTTCTATCTGCTGTGCAGTGAATAATTACTTTCTACAAACCTTCTACTGTCTCCAACATTTAATACTTTGCCCTTTTGCCACAGTTTTGTCAGGATCAACTCTTTCTGCTGGTAGGTTTCTATCTTTACTAACAAAGGTCTTGAATGCTTTCTCATGCCCAGATTTGGAGCATACATATGCTGTGGACTTTCAATTAACAGTTCATGCTGTGAAATACCAGTCCAGTTGCTTTTTTGTACCTTCATAAAATTAATAGTCTGCTCCTTCTGGTTTGGCTGGTACAGCAGAAAATCTCAGATTTTCCCTATATGCAGTGTTTACTAATTCTTCCATTTTTGGAACATCTCTTCTTGAGCAGTCTCACTCTCAGTAAGCCTTAATTTCAACCTCTAATTTGTGCTGTTGTATCAGCTCATTTGAATATATGTTTAAAGCTTTTGAGTTGATATACTCCTTTAGTGTTTCATTAATTTTAATTAGCTCTGAGCACATATGACTTATGTTTTCCTCTAGATTATTTTAAGCCATGTCTTGAATGAAGCTGTATCTTAAACTGCTTTTTGCAGAATAGCTGCAGGATCCTTCCCAGACAGTGTTTTCTCTTCACCGTTTCTAGTTAATTTTTTTTCTGGCTGTCTGACTTTCTTCTTTGCAGTCATCCAGGCAGTGACCTTATTAGCCAGTAACTGATTTTTACTCAAGCTGACAATGCCACTGGCTGTTGTTTCTCATTTTCTATTTTCACAATGGGAGAGATGAAGTTAAGCTGTTAATCAGTGTGCAGCCATCTTCTAAGTTCTACACTGACTGCTGTTTGTTCTTTTCTTATCTCATTCCCCTTTCCAGATGTGAAAAACAACTTGCATGCTTACAGTAAACAGTCACTTTTAGCCCTAGGGGGAAATCATGCACTGACTACTTTTAAATAAATAAGCTGAATTGTGTATTGTTATATTAAATACATTAAACTACTAAGGATGCCAGGGAAGTTGCTACTTGTATAACGTAATTCACTTCCAGGAATTTAAGACTTCAGTTATTTTTAGCTAAACTGCTTGTCAATGTACCTTTAAATGTTAATTAACTTATACACTTCGGTTAGCAATAATCAGACCTATCATGATTGCATGCACCTGCAATCTTCTTGTCTCCAAGAAAAGCAACAGTTTGCTTTGCATAAGCATGAAAGAATCTTTGTAAATTTCGCTCTGAACATACTGCTAGCCCTTTCATGATTAATAGCCTGCACCTGTAGACTTCTTGTTTCCCACTGAAAGCCTTTGCTAATGACATTACAAATAAAAGAATGAACTATCACTTCAGATGTTTTATCACTGTATTTTATTTCTCAATCCTATTTTCTAAAGTAAATGCTTGTGTACAGCTTAAATGAAGGATATAATTCTGTATATCCACATATTTTAATGGGAAATTATTGTCTTTGCTGTATATATACTGTGATCAATCCACTTTTGCACCTCCCATCTATCCACCCAAGAGCACAACACTATATTGACTGTCAACTGTTTAATCTTTCTTATATTATTATAATGTAAAGCCTGTATAGCTTACAAATAGTAAAAAAAATACTTTATAGCTTTACTGTTTTTATCATATAAAGCAGCCACTGAGAAGACACACTCACCACACATTTAAATAACCCTGACTGTACACTGTACAGCACTGGTTTGCAATATATCATGCATTTTACAAATGAAAATTTTCTGCAAACATTAGTAAGGACTAACATTGTTTTACTTGACTATATTAGTCCATTAAGTGCCCATTTAAACATTAATGACATAAAGTGACGTATTTGTTTTACTGTCTGCCTACCAGTTTAACCCAGTCAGCAAAATTCCAGTATTTCTTCAATCCAGTTCTTACAAAGCCACCTTCACGTCTGTTCCTATATTTAATAGGATTAATGCTGTATAGTCTCCCATTTATTCACTGTTTTCACATTGCTGCTGATTTTCTTCTTCTCCATCTTCAATTTTTGTATTCTCTTTCATCAAACACTGGTGTCTTGTTTAACTCCACGGTACTCCTAGCTCTTCCAGTCAGTTGCTTTGTGTTTGTCCCTCAAGATTTTTTTGTTGTTGTGAGCAGAGACTTTCAAGATGGGTTCACACTGAGTAACAGTTTAATTTCAGCTCTCCCAGTGTGAAAAAACAGAAATTCAGAAAAGAGAACCAGTGATCTTGGCTTTTTGGGTAAATTTCAGTAACTTGCTAATAAGTGCACTGCTTGGATGCCAGCAAACCAGAAATTCAGAGAACCTGAATCATAAAAGGTAAGGACAAAACACTGACTGGGAAGAATTTTGCACCTGTTCAGCAAAAAGCAGTTCAAACTCCAGCTTTGGTGCAAGACATGTCTTAAAGTAATCTAGAGGTAAAAATAAGTCAGATGTACTCAGAGGTGATTAAAATAAACAAAACACTGAAGGAATATATCAACTCAAAAAACAAAAGGCTGAAAAACTGGAAGCAGCTTTAAAAAGATATTTAGATGAGGTAATAAAACTGCAAAAATCAGAGGTCAAAATGAAGAAAAGGCTGGCTGAATATGAGACTACTCAAGAACAGATATTTCAAACATTAATAGAATTAGAAGACAAAGCACGTAGGGAAAACCTGAGATTTTCTACTTTGCTAGAGAACCTGGAAGGAACACCCATTGTATTAATTTTATGAAAGAGCAAATAACCAACGGGACTGAAATTCCACAGCAGGAGTTGTTAATTGAAAAGGTACATTGTGTGTATGCTCCAAACCTAGCCATGATAAAGCAACCTAGGCCTTTAATAGTCAAGATGCAATCTTACCAGCAGAAAGAGTTGATTCTGACAAAACTGTGGCAGAAGGACAAAGTACTAAAAGGAGACAGTAGAGTGTTTGTGGAAGATGATTACTCACTGTACTCTTTGTAGAAGAGGAGTAAATTCATTCTGGTAATCAGGGAATGTCAAGAAACAGGTGTGAGATTCAGTCTGCTGTATCCAGCTGATTTCAGAATCTTCTTTCCTAGAGGATCAAAATTATTTTTTGACGCAGAACATGCTGAGGAGAAAATAAAAGAGTATGTCCAACAAAATGAGTTAACAAACAGGAGATTCTGCTGCTGCTTCTTCTGGAAATAAAGCCCATAGACTATGCCACTGAAACCTTTTTCCAGTGTTTCAAAGGAAAATGCTTGAGAAACAGAAAAAAGCACATGAGTTGACTAGAAGAACCAGCAGTAAGTTGGAAATGAAGCAGAGACTGAATTTGAGAGAAGGATATGAACAGGATGAAAACCAGCAACTCAGAAATTGACAAATAAATGTGGGATTACAAAGCATTAATTATATTTATGAAACATGACAGAACAAGAAAATTATTGGACTTTTTTGACTTTGTTAAACTTATAGGGGACTCCAAAGCACATGCCCTACTTCATGTCATTAATGTTTGGAAGAACATTTAGAAGAGGGAAAGAGGAAGGAAAGAGTTACTTATAAGTAAAACAAAATTTTCTTCTCAAAAGTAGCATTTTATAATGCATTTTATAAACTATATGCTATAAAGTAAAGCTTTGTCAGTTATTTTCAAGTGCCCCTGTTTCTTTTTTCCTTCTTTCTTTTTCAATGTTCAGTTTTAAGAAATATAGGCACTGCAGTGTAAAAAATAAGAAAAGTTTAGCCAGAAAAGCACGATACAAGAAAAGTTGATATGCTTTTTCTTACACTTGGCTTGATCTAGTAACACGTTTTAAGGGAAAGCAAATAAACAAAAAATAACTCTTAATATGATAGAATATGTTCTAGCATATAATGAATGCTTATAGTAGAGGTAACTGTGTGTCTGGTTGTCATGTCTCTATGGAGACAATCTGACAAGGGGCAGTAAAACAGGATACTTCTTTCTTTGTTTTAATGGTAAGAGATGATCTTTTCTAAGTGTTCAAGTGTTTTTCTAATCTGGGAAAGGGAATAAAGATACGACAAAAACAGGCAGCACTTAGTGGAAGTAGAAGCAGAAGCTGTACCATGTGTTTTAGCACAGATAACCTTCATTATATGTGTATCCAAGTCTGTTAGTGTGGCTGTCAGTCTGGAACAATTGTTCATATTAGGAGGGTTAAATTCCATATTTGAAGATGTGTATAATTTGTGTGTTAGTATTAAGTTAATAGGTTTTAGGGGTGTTCTAGGGTGTGTTTGTTTTTGTTTGAGAATTTTCAGTAAAACAAAAAGTTTTGTAAGATGTGACATAGGTTTAAAGGTTTAAATGGATATGGCAAGAAACAACTGCATAACAGACCGACCTACCAAACATTATATGTATGTAACACAAAAACTGAAACTAGACATTGAAAACAAGGTTGTTACACATAGGTGGGAACAATAATTTCTTTATGTAATGACAACACTTTCTATGTTGTTGTTCTTTCAGCTTTTCCCGGTTAGGGTTCGCCACAGTGGAACTCCGGTCCGCTAATGATTGGCAGTAGATTTTTATGGTGCCGAGGTGCCAGCTCGATGCCCAGTCTTCAACGAAGGCACGCCCATTCTACGCATGTCTTTTGAACGCCACTTGAAAGCGGGGAGGACATGCAGACTCCACACAGAAGGCGCTCCAGCCGAGAATTGAACAGGAGAACCTCTTGCTGTGAGGTAACAATGCTACCGCTGCACCACCGTGGCTAAATATATAGCTTACAAAAAGAAAAAAGCATTTAATATAGAGATAGAAATATTCTTTAAATGTAAATGGTCTCACAAATATATACAAAAAAAGAAAGAGTAGTGAACTGTATTAAAAATATTGATTTCAGGTAGCTATGTTACAGGAGACTCATTTGGAAAGAACTGAGCATGTGAAATTCATAAAGAAAGTATTTCAGGATGGTTATTCAGCAGAATATCTGGGACAAAGGAAAAGGGGAGTACTTATACTGATTACAATAGGAGCTCCAATAGTGATAGAGGAGGAAAAAAGATAATGGTAGATTTGTAGCACTAAGGGGCTACTGGTAAGAGAGGATGATTACACTGGCATGTATTTATATTCCACCTAAACCTATTATAATGGAGCTTAAGAAAATTCTTGGAGCAATAATTAGCTTTCAGCAGGGAATATTATTTATTTATTTGTTTTTTTATTTATTTAACATTTGTTTACCGGGAGTGTCTGACTGAGTCAAAAAGGCCCATTTTCTACGGAGGTCCACGGGGAATAGCTCCAAGTGTACATTAGTAGAAACAAATAAACATAGAAAAAAATAAACATAGGACAAAAATTATAAGTCGAGTGTAAAAACATATGCATGGAGGACATCATCATAAAATAGGAGTCTAAAATATGGTTACATTATACATATTGAATTGAAAGTCAGAATTCAGTAACTACAACATTATTAAAAATTTAGATGATTCAATAAAACACAGTGTTGCATACAATGTGGTAGAAGTGTAAGACAGCAAGTTACACAGAAATAATCATTGGGGATTGACAACAGTGCTATAGAATAAGAGATGAAGTAGGACAAGTAAATAAGGTCAGGTAGTTTAGGGGTCATCTAGTTGTTGAGAAAGAGCATAGCCAGTTTGCAGATAGATGGGATTTGAGATTGAGAAGCGTTGTGAAAGTGGAGTGGTTAATAGTGGCGAGAGTAGGTTGGGGAATTGAGTTCCAAGTTTTAGCGATGTGGTTTGAGAATAAGGCATCACCATAGGTGTTATTGGTTTTAGTGACTTCTAGAAGGAGTTTGTTGGATAAGTGAAGGGTTCTTTTGTTTGAATATGCTTTTGCTAGGTCTTAAAGGGATGGGCAGTTATCTGGCTGGTAGAGTATAGAGTGACAGATTTTGAGTTTGCTCAGGTGCAGTAGGTTAGGGAATACCAACCAGCCTAGTTTGTGTAGTGCATAACAATGGTGTGTTTTATTTGGGAGGTTGGAAGCAAACCTGGCTGTTTTATTGTAGCATGCTTCCAATTCATTTATATTTGATTTCTTTAGGTTTGTGAAAATAGGGGAGGTATATAATAGAGTGGATGGTAGGTGGGTTTGGGCAATGGTGGTCTCTGTGGGATTTTATAAGAATGGTATGGCCCTGTAGAGTGCCCTGAGTTTTATATGGACCTTTTTGATTTTTTGGGCAATGTGTAGGTCATAACTGTGGGATTTGTCGATGGCAATACATAGTAGTTTATTGTGGTCCACAGGCTCAGTTTTGATGGTGTTAAGAGAGTAAATGGCAAAAGGGGTGGGAGGGTGAAGTATTTTAACTGTGGAAAATAGTGGTAATTTAGTCTTGTTGGGGTTTAGTATTAGTTGATTGGTGGAAGGGTATTCTTCTACATCTGTAAAAGCTTTTTGAGATTTTTGCAGGAGTTCAGGGACTGTAGTAGTTGATCACATGAGTGTTGAATTGTCTGCATATTGTATAATACTAGCTGATGTGGTTGCAGAGTGGAGATCATTTGTAAAGATTGTAAAGAGAAGTGGGCCAGGTATGGAGCCTTGGGGTACCCCCACTGAGACTAGTAATAGAGAAAATATGTCATCTTTCCACCTTACAGCTTGCTGTCTATCTGAGAAGTAACTTTAGAACCATGATAGGGTAGAATGTGAAATGTTTAAGGAGGCTAGTTGGATAGTAGTTTCTGGTGTGGAAATAGTGTTGAATGCTTTGGCCATGTCAAGGAAGACTGATGAGACATAGAGACTGCTGTTTCTAGATTGGTTAATTGTGTTAGAGAAGCTGATAAGGGCAGATGTGGTGATATGTTTGGGTCTGAAACCATGCTGTGTATGAGAGAGAAGGTTATTGTTTAGGTTCTAGGGAAGAATTTGGGAGTATACACATTTCTCAGGTTTTTTGGCTAGAGTTGGTAGTTTAGCAATGGGTCTGTAGTTTGATTGTAGAGTTGTAGTGCCGCCTTTGTGCAGGGGGATAATATGAGATGTCTTCCAGAGTTTGGGGATGTAATGCTCAGAAATAGACCGGTTTATTAGAATAGAGACTGGATAAGTAAATTGATTTAGGATGTAGGTATAGGTTTGAGGCTGAATGTTACTAAGTTGATGGGAGAAAAGGTTGGTATAGTCACTGGTGTACTGGAATCTTGCTCAAGTAGAGATAGAATGGAATGAATGAAGTGAGAGTTGAATTGAGAGGCGATACTTTCAGTGGTGTGTGGAATGGCGGGGGAAGGGATAGAGGATTATTTTGGGTTGAGAAGTTGGTTTATGGAGGCCAGAATTTTGGGGGGTTATTTTGATATTTTGCTGTGCTGAGGTGTAGTAGGATTTTTTTGTCAATTTTTATTTGCTTTTTTACTGTATTTTGAAGTTGTTGGTAGGTGTGGAGGTTTGCTTGTTTTTCGTTGCCCATGTAATGGGACCATGCCCTCTCTGTTTCATAAGCAGTTTGGTATGCTTTAATAGCAAAGGGGTTGGTTTTGATCTTACTCAGATTTTCCTGACTGGGGATACTTCATCTAGAATTCTAATGAATGGTTGTTGAAGTATTACTTATAGGTGGGGACAGGAATTTGATTTGCAGCAGTGAGGATGTATCTGGGGGGTGGGGGCAGAAGGGAAAATATAGCAAAAGAGAGTTGGTATTTGAAGAAATTTATGAAAATGTTTAACATGGAAGATTTGAATTTGGTAGTAGGATTTCAAAGAAAATTTGCATATTATTCCACAAGGAACAAAAATTGGACTAGGCTAGAAAGAAATTATATTTAATTGAAAGTATTGATACACATCCAGTAACTATTTTGGATCACATGCCAATAATAACTAAAATAAAAATGCAGGTTAATGAAATAAAAATGAGACACTGGCACTTTCCCATCTATCTTTTAAAAAGAGAATACTTTCAGGAATGTGTAGTGGCTATTATTCAGGGGTTATTAGGGAAGACAGATATTTCTTCTGAAAATATAGGTAGAGAGTAGGATAAAATTAAACTGGAGTTTAAAAATAGGGTAGAAATAAAAGAAAGCAAAATATGGTTAAGAAGTAACAATAATTATTCAGAGGGACTAACAAAGGTTAAAGTATTGCAGAATAGGGTGAATCTCACAAAACAAGAACAAGAGCAATTGCAGTATGCTAAACAGAAACTAAGGGATTACCTCAGTAATATGCATACGTTTAGAAAGACTGCTGGTAAACAACTGTTTTGGTAATAATTCCAGAGCACAAAATCTTTTAGCACAAACACTTAGGCAACAGAAAGTAGAAAGGATTATCACCATGTTAAGGGCGACGCTAATAAGGAAGATAACCAGAGATCCTGTAGAGATACTAGAAATATTTTGGAAATGTTATGAAAATCTGTATGAAGCAGAGAAATATGGAAATCATTAAAAAGTACAAATACAAATGTTTATGGAAGAATTAAATATGCTAAGGTTACAGGTAAATGAGGCTGAATTATTAACAGTTAGGATAGGAGGAGATGAGATAAAAATGCTAATGTATAACCAGTCTACAGGAAAGTTCACAGGAATAGATGGTATTTCTGTGGAAGTTTGGAAGGTTGAAGGGGAAAAACTGATAAAGATGTGGAAGGATATGTTTAACATTATTTTAAAAAGAGGAGAAGCACCAACATCCTGGAAGAAAGTGGTGGTGGCTGTAATACCTAAAGATGGTAAAGAACCATCAGATCCAGCTTCATAATGTGCCCATTTCGATTCTAAACCATGATTATAAAGTGTTTATGTCTATAATGGCTAAAAGAATGGCAAAGGTAATGCCAAAATTGATAGATATGAATCAGTGTGATTTTGTTGAGAGTGGGCATACATTTGACAACATTAATAAAGCAGTGATGATCCACAGGGAAGCATAATGTAAGAAAATACCACTGTTGCTGGTGGGTCTTTGAGGCAGAGAAAGCATTTGACAGAGTAAGCTGGGACTTTATGAGCAAGGCAGTAGAAGTCTTTGCATTCCCTGATAACATTATAAGGTTGATTCTGAGGATATAAAAGAATGAGAGACAAAAATTAAAGTGGGCAGGGTAATCTCTGATAAGTTCTTTTTGAACCAGGTGTGGGTATCATCCTTCTCCTTTGTTTTTCATGTTATATTTAGAACCATTGGCAAAGAAAATAAGGGACTCAGAAATTCAAGGGAGTACTTGGTATGGTAGTCAAGAAAAGATGGCTTTATTTGTAGATGATATTTTCTACCTGATAAAACCAGAAGAGAATATTTCAGTGTTGTGGAACATTTTGAGACTGTTTCAAGTCCTTTTAGGATACAGAATTAATACAAATAAAGGCAATATCTGTGTAGCATGTACCCACACATTAACTGGTTCAGCAATACCCGTATTTATGGGGACATGATAAAATGAAGTACTTAGAAGTATGGATTAAAAATTATTCTGTTATGGCAGCTACGGATATTTAGGAAGAGACTAAACAAAAAGTAATACAAAAACTGAGAAACTGGAAGCTGTGTTTTATGGATATGGATAGCAAGATGCAAGCAGTTAAAATGTTTTTAGTCCCTTAAGTTTTATACACAGGTCAGGCATATTTTTATCAACCAGAGGAGAGGTTGTGGATAACAATTAAGAAAAAGTTGAAATAGCTTATCTGAGAGGAGAAAATGGCAAGAGTTAACTGGGTAAGGTGATCCTTCCAACAGAACAAGGTGGTTTGATATTACCTGATTTGAAGGGGTATTTCAAAGCTCCTATGCATAACACAAGCAGAAAAGTATAATTCAAAGTGGAAAGGGATGATAATGAAACAGGGGAAGCTCAATAAACAAGGACGGACTGGGATTTTGGATGCAGATCCTTAAGGAGAATAACACTAACCATACAGAATATTATGTTCATAAAGTAGCAGAAAGTATTCCAAGCACTAAGCCAACATGGGAATAGAGAAAGGAGATTCTGCCAATGGGAATGACTACAATTATGGACACAGACAATAGGCAGGAGGAGGCTGCAATTTACTGGAGAAAACTGACAGAGGAACCAAGTAATTAGAGAGGGAAAGGTTGTAGAATGGGAAGATGCCAAAAATATATTTGGGCTACAGACTACAGATTCCCTTCCATATCAAGGACTGATATCAAATTATAGGCAAAGAGAAAGAAATAGGAGAATCCTAATTGAAAGACCAGCACTAGTAGAGCTTTTAGTAGAATCTAGAATAAAAGCTGCCGTTAAAAAAGGGATAATTAGTAGAGCAGATAAAATATTGTGTGAAAACTATGAGAATCAAGCAGAGGAGGTTAGAAAGGATTGGGAAGAGAGATTTGGTAAGCAATTCACAAAGAAACAATGGGGGGATGTAAATGTATGACTCCCAAATATGCAACAAGGTCTAGAAGATTTAGGCTGTTTGCTTGGAAGTGTTTACCTAGGCATTTTTATACCCTGAGAAGACCCCAAATAATTTTTCCTCAGGTAGATAGCAAATGTTGGAGGTGTGATGGGGAGTGTAATGAACTGTCAGACTTTAAAAACTCCCTGCAGACAACTCTGTTAGAAATATTGGATGAGCAAATTAGTATAATTAAGGAAATTATTTTTTTGAGCTATGATATAAAATTGGAATTGGATAGACATAGTAAGGCCTTGCTGAGTGTAATTACGGTGGCTGCCAAAAAAGGAATAGCTAGAAAATGGAAATCAAAGTCTAAACCAACTGTACTAGAAGTAGTGAATATAGTAACAGAGATAAAACAACTGAAAATGGGATCTTTAGAAAAGGGTAGGAGAAAATTTCATAGAAAAAAATGGGAATTGTGGGAACAATACACGCAGAATAACGTTTTGGAAGAGGAATGAGGTTTACAAGAAGACAGGATTTGAATAAGCTTTTGTAATGTTTGACTGATGATGACCGGATAGGGATGTATAATATTTGCAATTAAAAATATGTCATTATGGTTTGTTTTCATTTATAGAAATGTATGTTTGCCTATGTCATAAGTGATAAGCTGTTTCTTGTTCAAAAAAGAAAAAATAATTTTTCTTTGGAACAATGAAAAAGGATTTACTGGTAAAGTCTAACTGTGGGCGTTCTTACTACCAAAAGAATGAGAAGCAAAGTCCCATTCTTCTTGCTGGCTCACTTTTTCCTGGTTAAACTTTATTTCTTCCTTAGCCAGTTCTGCTTCTTTAAAAACGTCATTTATCCTCCCAAAAAAATATTATGAAATAAGTTGGATACATCAGCTTGAATCTCACACCTGACCCTCAACATCCCCCTGATTGGTGGGACAAACTTGTTTCTCTTCTGCCTGTTGTACAGTGAATAATCATTTTCTAGAACCACTCTGCTGTTTTCAGTTTTTAATTATTTTTCCTTCTGGCACAATGTTTTCATGAACAACTATTTATGCTGGCACAATTGCATTTTTACTAATATTGGTCTTGGTTGCTTTCTCATGGCAAGATTTGAAGCTTACACATGATGTGTCACCTCATTTAACAAATCCTACTTTGGACCACTAGTCCAGTTGATTATTTGTATTTTTGTAAAACAAATGCAGTCTTTATTCCTTCCAGTTTCTGTGATACAGTAGAAAACGTCAAGTTTTCGATATGCTGTCTGTCTTCCAACTTTCTTTTTTTTAAACACCTTTCATTTCTCGAAATTTTTAGGTTTTCTGCATACCTTGATGAGAATGGACCCCACACCTAAGCCAGGGCATAATTAAAGTTCATGAAATCAGTATTACTTCAATACTTGGTGTTAGCTATACTCAACGCCCACAATGTACCCAGAATTGCCGCCTTCTGCAGTACGTGTGGGTCTGCATATACTGGTAACATACTTAAGTATGACTGTAAATTCTTTATTAGTCCTGTTACTCCTACTGCTTTTAGAACTGTCTGAGTACTTCCACACTGCTGTCATTTCTGCTTGCAAATACTGTTATTTTAAGACTTTGGGCCAGATTCAGGAAGGCTTACACGGAGTTCAAGAGTAGTGTAAGCCTCCGTGTAAGCCTCCTGATTCAGGAACAGCCCAAATCTCCATGTAAGAGACAGCTAACACGTCTCTTACACGGACTGGGCGTGGAAATGCTCAATACCTCATTTGCAGCTCAAAGATATGCAAATGAGGTATCTGAGCGATCCACGAAGCAGAAACCAGTCCGTGTAACGGACGTGTTAGCTGCAGAAATGTACTCAGCTGACAACTGAGTACATTTCCGCAAAATTAAAAACGGAGCTATGTCAGCTCCAAATAAAGGGAGCATATGTTGCATTAAGCATGCCAATGGCCAAATATGTGGCCATTGGCATGAAAAACTGTTGCAAAAATAAGTTATATAACTTTTTTTCACGAGATTTTTGGGTTTAACTGCAGCGACACCAGCAAACGGGTGCTACTTAAAACTGAAAACCGAAGCTTATAAGCCCACAATTGTGGGATTTATGTATTACATTGAATGTCAATGGAGGGACTTGCAGACCAAAAACAATATGGCCTCCGCTTACTGGTTGTCAAGGGGAAGCTCCGTGTAAGACATGTAACTAGTCATTACTAGGCAATCCTATGTAAATGAGGGTTACAATACTGAATCACACTGTCACATAGGTAATGAGCACTGTCTGAGTAGTGTAAGAGTTAGAGAAGGGGGAGGAACAGAGTAAGAGGTAGGTGACATCATGGGGGGGAATGATAGCAATAAATGTACCAGATTGGAGGGCAATGTAAGGTAACAGATGACAGACAGACATCAGGGAGGGAGGTGTGTCCCAACAGAACACTAGGAAAGTGAAGAAATTGAGGGTATACGCTATCCCTACACTCAAAGTTTCTTGAAATACATGCATGCGCGCGTGTGTAAGGCAGGTTCAACATGTGGGAGCGTGTTGCAAACCGTTTACAACGGTTTGCGCAGGCGTGCACGTGTGTAAGGCAGTGTGCGCGCGGTTTAGCATGAATCAGCCTAGTTCACACCGTGTAAGGATGTGTGCGCGCATTTAAGTGACTGTGAGCGTGTTTAAGCTGGTGTGCACATTGCTCCCCCTCAGGAAACAGAAAGGAAACAGGAAACAACTAAAATCCAGGGAAACTGCCAGAAGATACTACTGGAGTTAATTGGTGGAAACAATTAGAAGCAGGCAATTACACAGGCAGACTAGAAGCCCAACCCAGCACTTAAAACACTGCAAAGAGCAGTGCAGGATGTTTCTCACAACAGATACTGCCAGAAACTAAGCTATCAGAATTGAAAACTGAAAAAAGCTGAACTCAGAGCAGAAATGCTAGGGGCTGCCATAGCTATTATAATCAGGCATAGGTGAATTGCTGAGGGTGGTGACAATGCAGATGCTGACAGACAACCCAGAGTGAGGAGAAGGAGAAGAGTATACAGGCCCAGGGTCACCTACCATGGGTTACATGAGCTGGAGATAGTAGAGCGCTATAGAGTGGACAGAGAGCTCCTGCAGCAGATTGTTGAGCTGTGCAGGCCACGCCTCACACACAGAACCAACAGAGGGGAACCCATCCCAGTGGAAACCAAGGTATGTGTTGGCCTAAGAATACTAGCAACAGGTACCTTCCAGAGACCAACTGGCGATATGATGGGGATATCACAGGCATCAGCCTCCAGGGTACTACACCAGTTCCTGGATGCCATGTCAGCACATGTCGGTGATCATGTATATTTCCCCAATGCCCGTGAGGTATTGGCCAGCAATATGCGTCTCTTCCAGCAAATAGCGGAATACCCTGAAGTACTGGGTGCTATAGACTGCACGCACATACGCATCAAAGCACCAGCAGGAGAGTGGGGTAGAGCCTACATTAACTGCAAGGGATACCCCTCCATCAACTGCCAGGTCGTGTGTGATGCCCAGGGCATAATAATGAATGTGTGTGCTGGCTGCCCTGGGAGCTACCACGATTCCCATATCTGGCATCTGACGCAGCTGTACCAATCATTTGCCAATGGGGACTTCCCACACGGACACCTAGTGGGGGATGCAGGTTATGCACTTGAGCCGTGGCTGATGACACCCATCAGAAATGCACACACACCTGAACAGGAACGCCATAATGAGGCACACGCACAAACACATAATATCATAGAGCGTGTGTTTGGGCTGCTCAAGTCACAGTTCCGGTGTCTGGACACATCTGGTGGAGCCTTGCAGTACACACCAACTACATGTACCCAAATGATCATGATATGTGCTATGCTACATAATATGATCCCGCGGAAACAGCTGCAGCAGGACCAGCACAGGGCTGGGCCAAACATCCCCCCACCATTGCCAAGGCCACCACAGGCAGGGGGTGACTCGGAGGAGGAACAACCTGACCTTGTCCCAGTAGGCAGAAGGAGGCGTGCCCAGTATGCCCTGGCCTTGGCAAAGAGGCAACGCATAGCACATACGCTTGGTCAGTAGGAACACTGGGACTGATACCGCTCTGACTCACTCATACAGTAACAGGGATGCCTAACATGACACAACCTGCTTCCAAACATGTACAGGGAGTGTAGTATGTGTATCCGACAGAGGTGGCCCTGCAGCACCACCTGAGGCATGAATGCCATGTGTTATGTAATGTAATATCATGTAACATATGCACACCTGAGGACCCCAACTAACATCCACCCTCAAGAATCATAAACCACAAAAACACAAACCCACCTCATGGGTACCACAACGGATAGGAACCTAGATGTAATGCTACCCAATGCCAGAAGTATAAACATCAAGATGTGTGCAGTGTAAACACACACAGTATAGAGAATGTAGATATCAGTGCTGTAATAGAAAACAGGGTCAAAGCCCACATCAGCACCCTGACACTACCAGGTCACACGTCATACAGTGATGTACATGTGCAAAAACATGGAACAAGATACAAAATGAGGGTGACTAGCAATAAATAGCATGGATAACCACACACCCATGTTTGTACCACAACAAGAAGCAACATGGAATAGCCATGGTCAAAACCAATGGCTAAAACGACTACTACTATATAGCTTGCTGCAGACCACTGTCCTAATAGCAGGAACTGCCCCAGGCCTATGTTCATAGGTTCATACTAGGCTATCTGCCCTAGGGCATTAATAAGCCTAGCCCAGAGTTTTGTGGTTTCTGCCACCCCTTCAAGTTGATGGATAATATGCCCATTATTTTGCTGTGCCTCTGTCAAGCAGTGATACTGAGGTTATCCCTGGGGTATACCTGCAATCTCCCATCCATTGGTCAAGATCTCACTTGAACAAAGCCAGTGAGGTGCTCAGCCTCACATGTACCAGGATGTTGTTCCACAGCATAGGGACTCTCTGGGTGATGAATCTGTCCCTCCAGCACATCCTATTAATATCTGTGTTGAGGTTTAGGTCTCCTGCCCTTGTAGTTCTGATGGATGTAGAGGTCTTGAGGTGAAGCATGTTCAATAATTCTGGGTTGGACATAGCCTTGTATGTCAGGCACAGGTCACCTCTGAGCAGACGGTAAGTGACTGAATACAGCTGGAATTCCGCCAGTCGGGCAGCATAAGAAATATGTTTGAGACCCTTTCACTCCTGTTGCGGACTCTGTCGCCCCATCCAATTGCCGCAGGTGTTGGGTCAGATACATTCTGAATGGGGCATTGTATGTAATCATTGGTCTGATGAGTGAAACAATGACCTCCCTTGATCTAGATGTGAATCCCTGCATGATGAGGTGGCCAATGTAGAAGGCCTTCCAAACTACCCTGGCAATGTGAGTGTCAAACAAAAGGTTACTGTCAACCTGGGTGCCCAGGTCCCTGATAACCTCCTCTGTGCTTAGAGGATTGCCACCTAGATGGGAAGTAGTGGTAACCTTGTTCTTCCTGAAGGGTATGGCTATGCATTGTTTAGTGTTTAATGTAAGGCCATGGCTGTGGCACCAGTTATCCGTGTCTATGAGACCCTTCTGAAGGATGTCTGTGTCAGATGGGTTTCCAACTATGCTTCCCAGTTTGCAGTCATCTTCAAACTTTGTCAGCCATAATCCTCCTGTGTTTGCTCGTACTTCTGAAAAGTAGATGCTGAACAAATGTGGGCCCAGGACTGAGCCCTGTGGGACACCACTTGTGACAGCTCTGGAGTGTGACATGGCACCAGCAACTTTGACCCTGTGTGTTCCATCACTTAGCTAGTTTGCAACCCATGCTGCGATGTATGGGTTCACAATTAAGCTGGTGATGTTTTCAATGATACCTGAGTCGGGTATTGTGTCGAAAGCCTTTGCCAGGTCAAGGTAGGCTGTGTGGACTGCCTTGCCCACGTCAATGGCCTGGGTGACTGTTTTGAAAAAGTCAACCAAGTTTAAAAGGCATGATCTGCCCTTGACAAAGCCAAACTGGATTGGATCCAATGTCTGCAAGTCCCCTATGTCTTCATTTATAATTCCCATTATGATCCTCTCCATAGCTTAGCAGAACAGGCTTGTCAAGCTGATGGGATGGTAGTTTACGGGGTTGGTGGAGGCACCTCCTTTGTGAAGTGGGTCCACCATTGCCGTATGCCACTCCTTGGGCACATATCCTGAGGTGAGGCTAAGATTAAACAGCTGCCCTAACTGCGGGTGTAATTACTCATTGAGTTCATGGAGCACACAACTGGGGACACCATCTGGTCCCATGGATAAAGTGTTTTCTGCCTTGGATAGAGCAGTTCCCACCCCAGCATTGGAGATGTTTGGGGGGCTACAATCCTCTGGTGTAGTACCCCTCCAGTTGGGGGAGGGGGAGAAATCTGCAATGAACCTGTCAGCCAGTATGTTGGCAATGTCTGTAGGTGCAGTGATATCTACATCATTCCGAACTAATTCTGAGCATATCTGGGAGTTCCCTCCCAGGTTTCAAACATAGGCAAAAAAGGCCTCATGATTGTCCCTTGAGTCCTGAGTGGGTTTACTCTCAAAACTTGCCTCGGATGATTGTATGGGGGAACCCAGTGTTTTACTCACGATGAGCAGGGGTGTCTTCCCACTTACAGATTACGCTCTATCTTGTAGTAGCTCCTTCCTTGTGTTGTAGAGCTTGTTTATGGCTAGGGTCCACCAGACTGGATGCTTGCCTGTGGTACAAAGAGTCTTTGTTTTGTTTGGGATTGCCTGATCCATGCAGTCCTGGAGGTGCTGGTAGAAGGCATTTCTAAGTGATACAGTGGCTTGGGTAATGGTGTCCGCTGGCTTGGGGGCCTTGAAAGAGACCACACCAGTCCTTAGAAATGTGAAGTTGGCATTTGAGAAGGTCTGCACTGTTTGTTTTTCCATCTGGGGTGTGGGTGGGATGTGGACTCCCACTGAGAGTAGTCCATGATCTGATCTCACCAATGATGGGTATACTTCTGGTGTTGAACAGTGTGACCCCATGTTCGTGATGATGAGTTCTAGTATGTTGCCTCCACTTGAGGGGATTGGGACCAGTTGCTCCATGGCATTTCAGTGTATGAACTCTTGGAACCTTTGTGTTAGAGTGTTGTGGCATGATTAGTGATCCCAGTCTATATGTGGATAGTTGGAATCACCCAGTAGGATGGTGTTTGGAGATACATTTATCCCCTTCAGTGTTTGCAGGATAGCTGTGTGAGGTACCTGAGTTTGAGAGGGTGGCATGTAACATGCTACAAACTGCAGAGCAGTCTTGCCTACGGTCACTGGCACCTGGATGGTCTCCAATGCATCGTGTGTTGCCACCAACAATGAGGTGAGGGTGTCCTTGATGAATATGGTCACCCACCATCCTTCTTGGTGTTGTCCGGATGCTGGTGCCGGAATGCATGATATGAGGTAGCACCCGATAGTGCCGGGGTGCTGTCAGAAGCTGTGAACCAGGTTCCAGGCACAGCACAGACATCAATGTGCTACATACTGATAAGGGCATAGAGTGTGTGCAGCTTGAGGTTGAGACCTCTGGCATTGAGCAGCAGTACCCTTAGTGTCTTTCCTTTACTGTGTTCTAGGGTGGTAGGTGTAGAATCTGAATCTTGCATAAAAAAGGCACAATGGGGGTGGCAAGAGCATCATCTGAAATCCGGAAGCCCAGGGGTGACAGGTGCAAGCCGTCCCTTGCAAATCACCGTGGCCTGTCCAGCATGTCATCCCAGGCAGACAGACATTGGCCCCCTTTGAATGACACCATAGTCTAAGCAAAATATTACAGCTGATCATCTTGTCTCTGTTTATGTGGCATCATACGTGGTGAAGGTAGGATACTGCTGAAGGTCAGGGTCATACCTGCCTGGCCTACATAATCAGAGGGATCCTCTATGTCTCTTTCCATGTAGTCCAGGGAGGTACATCCCAGGTCGTTCACACCAGCATGGATAATGACTGGGTCAGACCTGTACTTGCAGTTGAGTGACCTGAGTGCTTGCATTATGTGATGGATTGCAGTGCCCGATAGGCAGCTTACTGTGACCTCCTCCGTACCCGATCTGGTGAGCGGGACGTCAGTGTGTCTGACTATGGAGTCACCTATGACAAGTGTGTCTGGCATTGTGTTTGGCCTTAAGGGCTGTGACTGTTTGGCACACCGATTCTGTGGTCAATGTGTTGCATGTGCTGTGCCCTGTGGAGGCAGTTGTGTGAGTGTCTGCTGTGGTGGCCACTGCCATTCTGGTAGAATTCTGATCAGAGCCTCCGAGAGTGTCTCTGTGTGTCTATGTGTATGATCTTAAGTTGTGATAGTGCCATGTGAGACTGGATTTGTGATGTGTGTGTGGTTACCTTCACCTTCTCTCTGGTCTTGCTAGTCCTATGTTGTGAGAGCTCAGCCTCCACTTTGGCTATATAGTTGCATCTCTCACATGTATGTGTGTTTTATGGCAGAAGGAGAGGGTTGTCAGTGTACATGAGGCAAGTGTAACATTGCCTCAATATTCCCAGGTTCACCAGCTGAGCAGGAGAGGACACTAGCAACTGATCTCTAGACATGCTAGAAGGAATAGACAAAACAATGTTGGAATACAGGGAGATATCAAGCCCCCCAAACCACATCATACTGTTTGATTGACAATAGCTACACATACACCAGTGTTTCATAGTGTCATAGTCTACTACTATGCTATCTGCCCTAGTGCATGTATAAGCCTAGCCATAGTGATGTGGCTATTGCCACCCCTTATACTGGTAATAAGTGTACAGAATAGATTCTGAAGATTGTGCTTCTGACTTAGTAGTGACACAGTATGACCCCCTTACGTAATTGAATAACATGACTGTGCCTCTGTCTAGTCTGTGCCTCCGTCTCATATGCAGTTGTCCAGATGTCTCCTGAAGAGAGTCAGTGAGGGACTCTGTCAAACATGGACTGGGATACTCTGCTAGAGTGTGAGATGCCTCTGAGTTATGACTCTGTCCCTCCAGCATGTCCTATACATGTATGTGCTGAGGTTCAAATCCTCAGCTCTCATGGCTCTGGTGGATTTGGATTGCTTGCAGTGGAGCATGTCCACCAAATCCTGATTGGACATGGTCTTGTATGTCAGGCATAGGTCACCTGTACGTATGCGGTATGACACTGAACAAAGCTGGATTTCCTCTATTCTGGAAGTATATGACATGTGTTGAAGAACCTTGATCTTCATGGTAGGTACTTTTGGGGTGTCTCCAGCTGTTGCAATTGCTGGGCGAGGTACATACCATATGGGGCTTTGTATTCAATCATGGGCCTGATAAGGGATAAGGATAGTGGAACAATGACCTCCTATGATCTTGATGGAAAACCCTCCATGATAAGGTGGACAAGATAGAAAGTCTTCCTAACCACTTTGGCAACAGGGGTGTCAAAAGAGATGTCACTATCTACATGTGTCCCCAGGTGTCTGATTTGTTGTCTGTGCTCAGTGGGTTGCTGTCTATGTATTGATCTGTGGGTACTTTGTTCCTCCCAAAGGGGATGAATACACATCAGTTGCATTCAGTTTCAGGCCATGCCTGGCACCAGCTATCCGCCTTTGTGACGGCATTCTGTAGTATTTGTGTGCCGGCTGATGTATTCACTATGGTGCCTAGGTTGCAGTCATCTGCAAACTGTGTCAGCCACAACCCCCCTATGTTTGCTTTCACATCTGAAAAGTAAATACCAATTAAGAGGGGTCCCAGGACACATCCTTGTGGGACACCACCTGTGACTGGCTTCGAATCTGACAAGGCACCTGCAATGTTGACTTTATGGGTTCTGTTTCTTAGCCATTTTGCAACCTATCCTGTGACATATGCTGTTATATGTCAGCTGTTGAGCTTGGCTATGATGCCTGAGTGTGGTATTGTGTCACAGGCCTTAGCCAAGTGCAGGTAGGCTGTGTGGACATGTAGGCCTCATCGATGGCCCTACTGACAGTTTCATAGTAGTCAACTAGGTGCAAAAGGCAGGATCTGCCCTGTACAAAGCTGAACTAGGTGGGAACAAGGGTCCGTAGGTCAGTAATGTGTCTGTGTAAGAGCTCCATAATGACTCTACCCATATCTTTGCAGACAAGGCTGGTTAAGCTTGTGTGGTGGTAGTTGCCATGGTCTGTGGAGGCATCTCCTTTGTGGAGTGGGACCACTGTTGCCGTACGCCAGTGTTCAGGTACATATCCTGTAGCAAGACTAAGGTTAAATAGCAGTTGTATATACGGGTCCAGCCCCTTCTGGAGTTCACATAGCATGCAACTGGAGATACCAGCAGGTCCCATGGATGCTGTGTACTTGTCTTTGCTGAGTGTGGCTCTCACATGGACATCCAAGATGACAGTGAGGTTACATACAGCAGTGATAACTATCTTCTTTGGGGGTGAGGGAGGGGGTAAATCGCACTGAAGCTGTCCACCGGAATGTTGCCAATATCTGTCAGGTCACTGAAATATATGTTGTTGTGTACCAACTCTGAGCATATCCGAGGGTTCACAACCAGGTGTCTGACATAACTGAAGAAATCAGTGTGGTTACCTTCATTGTCTTTGGTGATTTATGTCCCCAAGTTGACCTTGCATGTCTTTATGAGATAATGTAGCTTTCTACTAGTGCTGATCACAGCTGTCTTCCCTTTTGGAGATGTAGCTCTGTCTTGCATTAGTAACCCTCATCTGTCATACAGTTTGTTTATGGCTGGGGTCCACCAGACAGGACACTTTCCCTTTGTGTAGAGGGTCCTGTTTTTATTTGTGATTGCATGGTCCATGCTGTCTGACATCTAGCTAAGGGGAGGTCATTGTGGTTCTGCAGTTATCTTTCATCAGCATTAGAAATGACCACATTGTGGGGTGTACCTCATGCAGACACATCCAGCACCTGTAAAGTCCACAACAGTACCTCACCAGGAGTATGACAGAGCTGGAACACATGTAATGTGTAGTCTGATTAAACAGAGTGCAGCTCCACACACTGCCATGCTGTCCACCCAGATGCAAGCTGTGCCTGATGTAGAAAGCCATGTCCAAGCTGGAATCAATGCACATGCTGCACCTTGTACAATCTGAATGGCAGGGAGCTATGCACATGAGGGACCTGAACCCCAGCACTGACATATATAGGACAGGCTGTACTGCATTATCCAAAACACAGAAGCCACCCCACACATGAGTAAATTACCAGTACAGGTTGTCCAGAGACACTCTTGAGTCCCCTCAACAGGAATCCTAATGAGTGGATGGGAGATGGGAGGTTTACCCTGGGTATCAATGTTATGTCACAGGTAGACAGAGGCACAGTATACTAAACAAGACATATGTCATGGCAAACTTCACCTACAATGTGTTGATGGACAAACACACTCTCCGACTAGCATTAGAAATGGCCTAGGGCACATCAGTAGTGTTCGCCAATGTACACCCATGTTGTGGAATACACTACTGATGTTGGATGAGGCTGTTGTAAGTAGTTCACATCTGAACATAATGCAACATGGTCAGATAGGTTCATAGGTACATAGGTTTATACTAGGCTATCTTCCCTAAGGCAGGTATAAGCCTAGCACAGAGTTCATTGGCATACACCACTCCTTATATGGAAACAGTACTGTGCCCATTATTGTCATGCCTCTCTCCAGCAGTGACACCGTGACGATCCCCGGGTTAAACGTGTGACCTTCCATCCACAGGTCAAGATACCTCTTGAACACAGCCAGCAAGGTGCTCTGCCTCACATGGACCGGGATTGTATTACACAGCATAGGGAGTCTCTGGGTGATAACTGCATCCCTCCAACATGTCCAACATACATCCCTGCTAAGGTGTAAGTCACCTGCACTAGTGGTTCAGGTGGATCTGCCGATTCTGAGGTGGAGCATGTCCATTAATCCCTGTTTGGACATGGCCTCGCATGTCAGGCACATGTCACCTCTAAGCAGACGGTATGTGAGTGAATAGAGTGGGAGTGTCTTCAATTTGGCAGCATATGACAGCTGTTGGGGTTCCTTGATCCTTTAGGTGGGGGACATTCAGGGTGTCTGCAATTGCTGCAGATGTTGGGTGACATACAGCCAGAATAGGGCATTCGATTCGATCACCGGTCTGATAAGTGAAGAGTACAGGGGAACAATGGCCCACTAGATCTGGATGTGAATCCCATCCTGATCAGGTGGGCAATGTAGAAGGTCTTTCTAGCCACTTTAGCAATGTGAGTCTCAGAAGAACGGCGACTGTCAACCTGGGTCCCCAGGTCCATGATAACCTCCTCTGTGCTTAGAGGATTGCCACCTATATGGTAGCTTGGGGCCACCTTGCTTCTCCTGAAGGGTATGTCTACACATGTTGTGCACTTTGACTTCAGGCCATGGCCCTGGCACCAGCTATCAGTTACTGTGAGTCCCTTCTGAAGGATATCCGTGTGTGATGCACTGTCCACCATGGTGCCCCGTGTGCAGTCATCTGCAAACATTGTCAGCCAAAGTCCTCCCATGTTGGCCTGTACTTCTGGGAAGTACATGACAAACAATGGGGGCCAAGGACTGAGCCCTGTGTGACACCACCTGTGACCAGCCTGGAGTCTAACATAGTGCCAGCAACTCTAACCCTGTGGGTCCCGTCCTTAAGCCAGTTTGCAACCCATCTTGTGACATATGGGTTTACATTTCAGTTGTTAGGGTTTTCCACAATACCTGAGTGGGTATTGTGTTGAAAGTGTTTGCAAGGCCAAGGTAGGCTGTATGGACTGCCTTTCCCCAACAATGGCCTAAGTGACCAATTTGAAGATGTCAACCCAGTACAAAAGGCATGATCTGCCCCTGACCAAGCCAAAATGGGATGGGTACAATGTCTGCATGTCCCCTATATCTTTGTTTATGAGCTCAATTATGATCCTCTCCATAGAGTTGCAGAATACACTTGTTAAGCATATGGGGCAGTAATTCCCAGGGTCTGTAGAGGCACTGCCTTTGTGCAGATGTGCACAACTGGACCCTAACCAGGCTGTTGTGCACACTATGGAAATGTAAAGCGTGATAGGACTAAAGCCCAGGATACTGACCACCACAGTGAAAGTACTGAAACACTACACTATACAGTGCTACAGTGTTAGGTCAGTATGAACGGATGTTGACAATTGTGTGCAAAGTATCCCATGCAAAACCTGCAGGCACAGTATACTCCCTGTTTTGTTCACACAAAAAGCATTCGGAGAGTAACTACACAACATGGCACAGAACACACAACCATAAACTGGAGGTATTTGTTGAAGGTCACACTCATCCACAAATGTGATGGGCTGCAGAGTTCAACATATGTAAAGCCCACACTGGGCATGCTCACACACTTAGATAAATGAGACATCTTTCACACAACATGCCATGGGAAGGCTGAACTGGGCATGCTCACACACTTGGTCCAAATGTTACTCCTAGCAACTGTGAAAACACACCAGAGGATGCTCATTCCCCTTTCTAGACACTGATCATGTAAGCACCCTATAAGTATATCGGAGAAAAGGAATCTCTCAGTAATCCGAATAGCGCGCGTTGCTAATGCATCTGTCTCTATTGTCATAACATAGTTAGGTAGGGGTTTGAATCCAGCAGGTGGCAAGTGTTTGTGAAGGGGGGTAAGTGTGTGTAAGTGTGTATGAAAGTAACATCCCTTTTGGCAACTGGGAAAACACACCACAGGATGATCCTTCCACTTTCTAAACTCTGATGATGTCAGCACCCTGTAAGTATATCAGGGGAAAGGAAACCTCCCAGTAATGCGAATAGCGTGCTCTGCTAATGCGTCCGTCTCTAGTGTCATAACATAGTTAGGTAGGGGTTTGAATCCAGCAGGTGGCAAGTGTGTGTGAAGGGGGGTAAGTGTGTATGAAAGAAACATCCCTTTTGGCAACTGGGAAAACACACCACAGGATGATCCTTCCACTTTCTAAACTCTGATGATGTCAGCACCCTATAAGTATATCAGGAGAAAGAAAACCTCCCAATAATGCGAATAGCGCGCTCGGCTAATGCGTCCGTCTCTAGTGTCATAACATAGTTAGGTAGGGGTTTGAATCCAGCAGGTGGCAAGTGTGTGTGAAGGGGGTAAGTGTGTGTGTAAGTGTGTATGAAAGAAACATCCCTTTTGGCAAATGGGAAAACACACCACAGGATGATCCTTCCACTTTCTAAACTCTGATGATGTCAGCACCCTATAAGTATATCAGGGGAAAGGAAACCTCCCAGTAATGCGAATAGCGCGCTCTGCTAATGCGTCCGTCTCTAGTGTCATAACATAGTTAGGTAGGGGTTTGAATCCAGCAGGTGGTAAGTGTGTGTGAAGGGGGGTAAGTGTGTGTGTAAATGTGTATGAAAGTAACATCCCTTTTGGCAACTGGGAAAACACACCACAGGATGATCCTTCCACTTTCTAAACTCTGATGATGTCAGCACCCTATAAGTATATCAGGGGAAAGGAAACCTCCCAGTAATGCAAATAGCGCACTCTGCTAATGCGTCCGTCTCTAGTGTCATAACATAGTTAGGTAGGGGTTTGAATCCAGCAGGTGGCAAGTGTGTGTGAAGGGGGGTAAGTGTGTGTGTATGAAAGAAACATCCCTTTTGGCAACTGGGAAAACACACCACAGGATGCACATACCCCTTTCTAAACGATATCACAATTATGTATGGCTTTTGATTACAGACATGCCACGTGTGTTTTGCACACACAGAATGCCCATGTGTGTGGGTTGTCACTCACAATAATGCATGACATTGATTAAACCAGTTATGGCAATGCACACATGATGTATGTGTGTACCAAATACACATATGTACCTGTGACCTTCAATAGTTACCATGTGTGATGCCTGCCACATGTGAATACATGGTATTTGCACAGAGTAACATTATGACTGTGGTCTTCTGTGCAGGTGCAGCATGTGGGATGTGTATATACAGTGTGAGATGTAGATGCTATCAGCCTAGTAGTGAGGGATGCACACCTGGTCTGGGGCATATAGTCTACATGTTGTTGATGTACAGGAGCTGCATGTTTTCACCTGTTGTGGGAGTGGTAAGACAGTATTCCATAGCAATGCAGTGACTGCATGCTAAGAACCATTCAGCTAGGGTGTTGTAGCTACACTAAGTCATTAGCATTCAGTAATTTGTCAGAATCCCTGGTGAGAGTCTGATGCCAACCAAGGTCAGGGGTCTACCAGCCTGTGTCACTTGCTCAGTGATCCCTTCCATGTTCCCTATCATGTATCCCAGTGAGGGACATCCCACATCAGCTGTGGTGGCATGGACAATGACTGAGTCATATGTGTCCATGCATCTGACTGACTTGTATGTTTGTGTTATGTGGTGAACCATAGTGCCCCATGAGCATATCACTGTGACCTACACCTTTTCCAGCCTGGTGAGCATTGTCTCACTGTACTGGACAATAAAAGTACCTAACACAACTGCGGCAGTAGTGTTGTATAGCTGTACAGACTGTGCTTGTTTGACACACAGGATTTGTGTGCTATATGTATTATTATGCTGTGTGCAGGCCTAATGTATGCCTGTGTGCCAGCTGCAGAGATGTCTGCCAGTCATGCAGGATGCTATCCTTAGGCTTCACAACTGACCTGTTGTGTTTCCATGCTTGTATTGCTGTCCGTGTAGGTCCACATCAGATTGGTATTGCTGTCACTGTAGTATTTCATGCCACCAGACAGGTTATGCCAGTACTGGGTTCAGACTGCTTAGTCCACAGTTTGGCCATGTGTTTCCATCTCATACATGTGATGTACATCCATGGGTAGGGGATAGGGTTGACTGTGTACATGTGGCAGCTGTGAAATTACTACATGACACACATATTCCACAACTGTACCATAGAGGTGACTGACAACTCACCTTTGCACATGCTACCATAGTATTGAGATAAAATTGGTGATTAAGAGCACATAGGGTTAATGGTAAAAAAGATACATAGGTCCATAGGTTCAGACAGGGATGTCTGCCCAGGGCATGTATCCACCTAGCCAGAATGTGTGTGCCTTTCAACATGCATTGTGAATCTGTCTTGCTATGCCCTTTTCCAAGGTTAGTATACTGTGCCTCTGTCTCACAGTGACACATAAGTGATACCCAGGGTAACCCTACAATGTCACATCCTGTCATTAATATCACTCTTGAAGATAGTCACTGAGTCAGTCTGCCTAACCTCTATTGGGATAATATTCAGGAATGAAGGGAGCCTCTGAGTTGTGAATGTGCCCCTCCAGCATGTCCTGTGTATATCACTCCTGAGGTTCAAGTATTTCCAGCGTGTATCTTGGTGGGATCTGGATATTCTGAGATGCAGCATGGCCATTAACTGAGGGTATGACCTGGCCTTCTAGGTCAGGCACAGATTGCCTATGAAGAGGCAGTATGTCACTGAGTACAGCTGCTGTTACTTTAACCAGTCAGTATGTGGCATCTGTTTGAGCCCTTTGATCCCCTTGTCGAGGTACATATGTGGTATCTCCAGTTTCTGCAGGTGTCTGGTAAGGTGCATGCCGACAGGTTCATCATAGTCAATTATGGGCATGATGAGGGATGAGTAAAGGGGCACAATGTCCACCCCTGATCTACATGTGGATCCCATGATGATGTGGCCCATATAACATGCTTACCTAACCACTTTGTCCATGTTGTTGTCAAATGGTAGAATACTATCAACCTGTGTACCCCAAGGTCCATAATTCCTTCGTCTGCACTTAATGGATTAACACATATGTGGTACGTTGTGGTCACTCTGTGTTTGACAAAGGGGATGACTATACGCTTTCTGTCATTCACGTTGAGGCCATGGCTGTGGCACAAGTCGTGTGTTTGCAAGACTCCCTTTTGGAGGGTGCATGTGTTAGCTGGTGAGTTGATTATGGTGTCCGGTTTGCAGTCACCTGCGACTTGCTGAGCCACAGTACTTCCATGTTGGCCTGTACCTATGATAAATATATAATGAAGATGACAGCTCCCAGGGCTGTGCCTTGTGGGACACCACTTGTACCAGGTTGGAGGCTGACATGGCTCCAGCAATTCTACCATGTGTGTTCTGCCCTTGAGCCACTGTGCAATACCCATAGTGACATAGGGGTTAATATGTACACTGGTGAGCTTCCCTAGAATGCACGACTGGGGTATTGTATCCAAGGCTTATGCAAGGTTCAGGTAGGCTGTGTAGACCTCCTTCCCCTTGACAGTGGGCTTGGTGACTGTTTCAAAGAAATCAAACTGGTTGGTGAGGCAGGATCTGCCATTGATAAAGCCAAACTGTGTATGGTGACATGTCGGTAGGTCCACAATATCTAGATATGTGAGGTTCATGATGATCCTTGCCATAGCTTTGCAGACAAAGCTAGTCAGACATATGGGTCGAGTAGTGTCCAGGATCCGTGAAGGCACCACCTGAATGTTGAGGGACCACTGTTGCTGTATGCTACTCTCTGGCCACATATTGTGTATTAAGGCTGGGATTGAACAGTGGTGTTATGTCTGGGTGTAGCTCTTCTCGTGGTTCATGTAGGACACAGCCTGGGACACTGTCTGGTCCCATTGATGCAGTGTTTATTGCTTTGGGAAGGGCATCTCTTACCTGAGCATCTGCGATGTCAGGGGGGGCAGCACTGTGCCGCGAGACATATTTGCCCTTTTGGTGTGGTGGGGGGAGAAGGCAGCATTGAACCTGCCCACTAGGATGATGGCAGTGTCTGCATGTTTTGTATTTTGTGTGACATCTTGGATTACCTCTGAGCATATCTGGGTAGTAACACCCAGGTTACTAACATAACTACAGGCAGCCTTGTGATTATCCTCAGTGGCTTGTGGAACCCTCTCTCAAAGATGGCCTTAGACAATCATATGGGTGCCTGTAGTTGTCTTCCAATACTCATCAGTGGTGCCTTCACATTTTGGGAGGTTGTTGTATCATGTAGTGGCGTCATCCTTCTATTGTATAGTGTGTTTATGGCTGGTGTCCGCACCCAGGACATCTGCCTTTGGAGAATTGGGTCATGCTTTCATATGTGGCTTCATGATCCATGCATTCCTGAATGTGTCCATAGAATGCCTTTATACAGGTATCTGCAGTCTGGTCCATATTGTCAACAGGCCTTGGGCCTTTGAAGGTTTCCACATCATTTATGAGGGGTGTGAACTTGCTTGACATGAGCTGTTGACAGACGTGCCCTCCAGACAGAGCAAGGTGAGGGTCACAGTTAGCTACTTGTCGGGTGATAGCATGTGCCACATAACACAGGCACACAGGTCACTCCACAGCAAGTACAGCTATGAGGCAGACATTGTCCATGCTGGTGCAAACAACCTGAGACGCACTCCCTGGACCACATGGCAAGAGACACAGAGCAGCTCTTACAGCACCCTCTCAAACTCAGGACTCCCACACAGCCTTCATGCTGACACAGGACAGTTTAGATTACTCTGCAAACACCATCATACTGGGTGACGCCAGCTACCCAAACATAGACTGTGAACATTACACAAGCCACAATACCCAAGCTCTAGGGTTCCCATAGATCAGACATTCTTTGGCTATGGAACAGGTAACCAACCTTCCCACAAGAGGGGCAGATATACTAGACCTGATCATCACAACCATGAGTACAAACTGCTCACCACTGGGAGTATATCCCTCATTGTTGCAATCAAACCATATACTCATCACACTGGAGTACTGGACAAACCTCAAACACATCGATGTGTGTGTTGGAAATGTCCCTATTAGCAACTGTGACAGTACAGTACAGGATGCAGATTCCCTTTGAAACACTGATGGTGTCAGGACTGTACAACTATATTACCTGTAGGCAAGTCTTCCAGTAATCCGGATAGCGCGCTCTGCTAATGCGTCTTTCTCCAGTGTCATAACGTAGTTAGGTAGGGCTTTGAATCCTGCAAAAGGAATGTATGTGTGTTAGTATGAGTGGGGTTTATGTGTGTGCACTATGCTGGGAGGGTTAACTGCCTTTTGACAACTGGGAGAACACACTACAGGGTGCACATTCCTCCTCCTACACACAGATGATGTCAGCACCCTCTAAGTACAGCGTTAGTAAGGATTTCTCCAACTACTGCAAATAGCACACTCTGCTAATGTGTCTGTTTCTACTGTCATAACACAGTTAGGTATGGGTTTGAATCTTGCAAATGGAAAGTATGTGTTTTACTGTTGGTGGGGTTAGTGTGTGTGCACATTGATGGGGTGGGATGTGGCTTTTGCCACATGGGGCTATGCACTGCAGGGTGGTCATTACCCTTCACAAGCAGTGATGTTGATAGCACCCTATACAAACAAAACTACAAAAGAGAAGGTGGTGGTACCAATAACACATGTAAGGTAACACTTCTTCAAGTAATGTCCACAAAACGGAGTAGGATAATCAAACAATTCTTTTATTCTATACAGACAACATGACAACAGACAACTGCCAGTACTCAGTATAGTGTTACATGCTACTGTAACACGCACATGTACCCAAATATACCTAGATAGTGCTCTGAAGCCTGAATGTGGCAAGTGTGTGGATGTGGGATGTGTCTGTGTGTGCATTTCCATATGGGAAACATGTTTGATGTGGCAATCAGGGTACTACAGTACCTGATGCACATTACATCTTTCAACCGATGAGGTTGCCTGCACCCTGTGAGTACAGGTAGAGAAGGGGACGCCAGTAGTAAACAATATAGTGCACTTCTCAAATGTGTACTTGTCATGTATCAACAGCTACTCATGTAGGGTGATAAATAATGGGAATGGCAGGTGAGCGTGTACATGTGTGTGGGTAGCAGGGTGTGTATAAATGCATGTGTGACAGAACAGTTACATATAGCTGAATCTACGTAACAGCACAAGATGCGCATTGCCATAGTCAATGTTAGCATGTGATGGTGTACAGCTGGTACACTTTGGTAAGTAGTATGGGTGCATATAACAATTGAGGACAGTCATACAGTTACTGCAGCAGGACTGCTGGGATATACACACAATTATACTGGAACAGTGAACAGTTACCAACATGTTACTACTTATACACATCTATGTAGTCACCCTGTGCATCAGCAACGTGTTTACCTTTACCTGCACCGATGTAGTATGCAGGAGGTGGCACAGTGTCATCATATGCACAGGGTGTGGGTTAGGTATGCCCAAGCCAGCCACTGGTAACACCAATTGACATGTGTGTGTATGTGTGTTTGTGAGGGGCAGCAGTACAGGGTGGAGCGGTGTTGGTGCAGTGTGTGTGTGTAAGTGTTTGCCCTAGGTGTTAGGTTTCTGCATGTGTGTAAGCACGCACACAGTCCCACATAATGGCTGCCATGTACAGGGTTTTGTGGACAGCCACAGACTGCACCTGTCAGGTCATCCAGATCAGTGTCTGTGGGCACGGACACGGTACCTGTGCCTGGCAGGGGTGCTACGGGCTAACCCAGACTGGGTACTGTCATCGGAAGCAGGGGTGTGTTGACTGGACACAGTTCCCTGTTGGGACTGTCCAGAGCCACGTGCGTGGTCTCCTTTGGCGTTTTGATGACAGCACAGACCCAGCATTGCTGGGGCTGGTGCTGGCACTTGCGCGCCGAGTGGGCCTGTTGTCGCCCGCTGCCACTGCCAGCTGGTGCTGTTGCTGGCATACGGCCACGCCGACGCCGCAAACGCACACCATCGCCTCTGGCCCATGGACATCTGGTTGTGGAGAAGCTGTTCTATGCCCCACAACGCCTGTCAACGACATCTGTGAAGTTGCGGATAGCATTCGCAACGCCACGCATGCCATCTGTCATGGCTGTGCGACATTCTGTCAGCTCCCCAGACCCTGTCTGGTGTGGCTTTCCAGACGTGCCTGTGCCTGCATGACAGTTCAAACATAGTGGAGGTTGACATACCTCCTTGGGCACGCCGGCCAGAGGCAGTACAGCCACGGATGCCCCCACGAGAACCCATGGGCGACTGTCTGCATGGTACCAATTCAGGCCCCTGCTCATGGCTGCCTTGTGGGGATGCATGTACCACAGGTACCACATTACCCTGATCTATGCCCACTGCAGACTGTCCATCACCTAGGGACAATGGTGACAAAGGATGTAACGGCAGGATGACTGTGCATTGACGGGTTGAAAGCTGTGTACTGTCAATTGGCTGACCAATGGTGGACCCAGACACACCTTCCTGCACCATTACAGACATTTCATCATCATCAGTACCTGGGGCACAAGATTCAGGTTCCCTGCTGCAGGTCACCAGAGCAGCACCAGAACCTACAGGAGGAAAACATGGAACACAGATTACAGTCTCCATACATATTTGACAGAGATGCATTTCAATACTAATGCACACATTCAGAAATGGACACATGCACTCATGGACACTAACACACATGCACACTTGGGCACAGGCACGCTTGCACACATGCACACCCCACAGTAAACACACACATCAGTACCGTGTTACACTACTCAATCTACTACAACTGTATTACGGGTATTGTGAACACAGTCACCAGCAAGTCTACTACAGAGTTACACTACTATTCCTAGTTTTATTAATTGCTTTACAGATAATGTTAAAAAGACTCACCAGCATGTATGGCCTGCCTCGTTGCTAGATGGGAGGGACCTGGAAGTGTGAAGAGAGTAATGTCAGTGGGCACATGTGTGCCATTTGTTTTGCACATGATACAGTACAGTAGTACACTAGTTCCCTTATACACATCAGCTGCACATAATGTCTGTATATATATCATGATGACAGATACATACCACATGCACACCTTATGCGTGCATGAAGTAACAGTGTACAGAACAGTCATATGTACATACCAGGGGTTAACTCGAATCTCACCCTTACCTCTCTTCAAACGACACCTCAAACTGTACTTCCAAAACCACTGGCTTTGTTCTTCTTGGAGTACAGGCTAACGTCCCTCTCCCTACCCTCTCTTTACCTTTAACCCCTCATTGTGCATAGAAACTAGCTTCTACCCTGTTTCTTTCACCTTGATGTCCTTCTATGCTCTGACCTACTTTTCCCATCCCTCCCACATCCTCTTGACTGTCTTCCTTCTTTTCCTCACTTCCCTTCTTGACTCCTGCCTCTTCCATATCATTGTATCTTTCATACTCCTTCTACTTCTCTACCCTTCTGAGCCCTAACTATTATGTATCTGGCTTTTGCCTTATTGCATAACCGTTATGCTTTAGGTAGGATTGCTTTTAAACCAACGGTACATTGTGTATGACTCTAAACTGTTTGAGTTCCTTACATGTATGTTGATTTAGTTAACAGGCTGGTGTACAATTCTATCATGTTGGCTGTCTGTATTAACAACTTGTCTGTCTGCCTTTATTACGTTATGTGTGGAGCTTTTCTCCACAGGCCTCTACTGAAAATGGACATATATCCAGCTAGACTATCTGGGTCAACAAATGTAAGAGTAATAACAATAAATGAATATGGCATCTTACCTGCACGCTCGGTGTCTTGCTGCTGTCTGGATCCAACCTCCATCATGATGCATGAGTGTTGCTGTTGTTGTTCTGGGGCTGGATCCACAACACTTAGCAGTAGCCCCTCCTGTCTGGTGAGGGGGGGGATGTGTGGCCACCCCCCACCTGTGGCAACCTGTTGCCTGCGGATATCTGCAGCACGCTGGCGGACATTTCTTATCAAATCACTGCAGTGATGTCTCACCTGCTCATATGTCCTATCATGCATGCCAACATCATTTATCCTGCTAACGAGGTTTTGCCACAGTGCAGACCTCTCCTGCTGATTCTGGGTGGTGCGTGATAACAGGATGGCATAGTCACACACCAGGCTCTGGTGAATCATGTCATCCTCTGCAGCAGAATATGATGGGTTCCTTTTTGGAGCCATGTCAAGCTGGAAAGGTACACAAACAGGTTATCAGCATAGTATCTCAACAATACATGGTACACATTCTATACAGGGAGTATTAACTTCTACTTATTACTGCTTGGTTAAAACTTGATTACAGTGTAGCTATCATTCTATGTCATTTGTACTAAGCACTTGGCCTTCAGACCAGTTGTTTTACATTAGGGAGATTGGTGGCAAGCACTGTGGTGGCAGGACACATATCTTTCATCCATTGAAGTTGGACACTGCTGATTGAGGGCCCAGTGTACAAGTGTATTAGTTCTGGTATGGGCAGTTGGCCTTCAGGCCAGTTATTTAAGATTAACAAGGTTTGTGGTCTGCACTCGTGTGTGACAATAGGCTGTACTCTGCCATTCATAGCTGGGGACATCTGGTTTCAGGTTTATAGTGCCTGCATATCTGAGCTGTATCTTACTGACATTGCTACACCTTGTTTGCTGTAGCAACCACTACATCCAGGCCTCCTGGATCTACCTTTGTTTATATGCTTGTTATTTGTTAGCTTATTTCACTGGTATGCTACTTCCACATAGTACACAGCTTGTCAACACGTCTGTGACTCACTACTGATATCTGCATTGCTTGCTGTACGTATTTCCATGTTACACATGACAGCAAGTGACTGCTTCTCATTGTTGCATTTACTTAATTGTGACACATTGCACTTAGGTTACCTGGCACTTGCTCACTGACGCTTTTATATCAGTCAGCAGTTGTAGGTAATGTCAGTACACCCTCACTCCCCACTGTACCTTGTTTTCAATCATTAATTATTACAGAATTCAGAATAGTATTCTAGCATGTCCAGAGGTCAGTTGTCAGTTCCCTCCCCAGTCCAGCTGGTGAGTGTGGTACTCCAGAGACAATGTTGGAACAGATGCATGTACACAGACAACCCCCTCCTCCTAACAATAAATTCAAGCTCATGTGAGTGATGCAACCATATACCAAACTGGAGGCTAGGCTCTGTCTACTCAATACCGCCATAACCAGTCAGGTGGCCAAGGAGACCACACACTACACTTCCAGTCTCACATAGACCTACCACAACAGCGGACCTAACACATGATCACACATGAACATACATGTAGGCTCGGGCCACAGCTATGCCTATGCAGCAGAGACCTCCTAAGCAGACATCCATGCAACCACTACCACGGAAACGAACATGTGCAACACATATCCCACAAAGCCAATGTGCTGAACACTCACAGCCATTAACAGTAAACAACACACCTCATACACCTGTACTAGGTGCCTCTATCATCAGGCACACTAACATCACGTTCACCAGGCTTAATGAGGTGAGGGTCACGGTGTGCAGCCTGTCGGCCACTATGACCTGCCACATAACACAAACACTCAGGTAACCCCAAGGCAAGTACAGGTATGACTCAGTCAATGTCCATGCTGGTGTGAATGGCCTGACACATTCCTCGCTGGACTACATGACATGAGACAGTACAGAGCTCTCTGAGCATGTAGCCCAAGACAGTTTGACCCTGACCTTGAGTAGCATCCTACCCTCACCTAGAACCATGCCACAATATCAAGGCACGATGATCCCTTCCAACAATTGACTGACATACTGGTGTCATTCACAGGTCTGCCAATGCCTGCCATCTTGGGGTGGTATGCTTTGCTAGGGACAGATTGCACCTGTCACCCCTGTCCTATTGGAATTTATGGAGCCTCTTGCTACACCCATAGTGCCTGTATTAGGCAAGGCTCATAAGGCAAACCCACATCCATTTGTATCACAAAGGATGAGGAAGTAAGAGTGATGCTACTCAACACCAGAAGTCTAGACCTAAGGATGCACGCACTCAAAACCCTACTTGACATGCTGGACATCGATATCTGTGCAGTAACATGAACCTGTTTCAGGTTTCACAGGAGCACACCAGTACTACCAGGTTATAGCTGTTACCATTCTTGTCGGCCCCAACACTTGAACAAAGGAGGGGAAGTATCAGTATTCAATGCAGATTCCCACGCCCACATTGGTGGCACAGTACAACATAGGTGTTAGGCCATTGAGTACAGAAGACGAGTTGGGGACCTGGGAAGAAACATGGTAGCGGTCTGTCATTTGTCAACCACATGGCCAATGTGGATTGAAAGACATGTTATATAGCCCAGCTAATCATGAGGGATTCACATGTATGGCAGGGGAGGTCATTGTGCCTCTTTACTCATCCACCATCAAGCCTATAATTGCGCATAATGCACCTTTTGGGATGTACCTAACCAGACACCCACAGCAACTGGTACAGGACAACAGCACCTCATCAAGGGGATGCAATGGCTCACACAGATGTCATATGCTGCCCAGGTAAAGTAAATCCAGCTGGACTCAGTGGCTTATTGCCTGTTCAGAGGCAATCTGTGCCATATACAGCCATGTCCTACCCAGCAGTAATGAACATGCTGCACCTCAGGCAATCAGAGTCCCATACAGCCACATGCTCAGGAGAGCTGGACCTCAGCACTGACATCCATGGACATGCTGGAGGGCATATTCCTGACTGAGAGGCTCCCTTCACTCTGTAATGAGCTCACACTACAGGTTAGGCAGAGTCCCTCATTGACTCTCTTCCATAGGAATCTGGATGACTGGATGTAGATTATAGTTGTACCCCAGGTATCACTTCTATGTCACTGTTAGACAGAGGCACAGTATACTAACATCGGACAAGGGCATAGCAGCATAACTTGTAATTGGGTGGTGAAAGACAAACACATTCTACTAGGCTTACCAATGCCCTAGGGCAAATAGCCTAGTATGAATCTATGAACATGTGTGTACTGCTATAGTACTTCTGCCATATGTTGCATGTGTGTGTGTTGTGGGGGATGCACAGGTAATGGCCGGATACTTCTGCACAGGCGACACTTCTGACACATTCTGGGTGTTCATCCCTACATACTGGATGTGTGTTGCCATCCAACCCAACCCTGTGATGTGCACACATTACTCAGCCTGGATTTACATATCCGAACAACACCACAAGCACAGTACACTACCTTGCTATGTATGCATTTAATTACACAGTTATTCAGTAGTTATGACAGTGATGCTATCCATGCAGCCCATTGTGCCAGTGGAAGCCACAACACACACCGCCAGCACCTTTGCATATGCTTACCACAGACATCCCACATACTGCATGTACTGTGCACACACATATCTAACCCAGAACAACTGCACACCACTTATTAATCCTGTCCAGTGGAGTACAGATACAGGCATATTGTATAACAATAGTAGGAGGCTACTGCAGCACAGGGCAGATTCACATGACAGCAAGGCATCTGTGGTCAGCAGTGTTAAGATGCTTCACATTCACCACATGCAGATATTGGCAACATTGTTGCAGACAGTTTAGGTGCAGGTACCCCCCCCCATTCTCCTACACATGTGGTATTAGTTATCCCAGATGACTGTCACCTCCCTATCCTCTCACATGTCCAGGTGAGAGCCACCTTCATCATTGCAGAACACATAGCATCACTGTTACTTAAATGGTATCCCTGGATGTGTGCTACATTCACCCCTGGAGGACATAGCACCACATGACAGACTGATATTAATCCCTGGCCATACTACAGGATATGTACCTGAACAGTGCCATACATACACAGTGGTCCCACACCAATGAGGAGGAACCTCTACTGACCCTGGGAACTACTGCATCATATGCACAACTGGCCTTGTGTTCTAAGCTATGGAAGTGTTAAGTATGGGTAACATGTACAGCAATATTACATATGTTTATATTTCAGGACTATGTACACACAACCTATCTCATGCACATACCTATAGATAGTGAACTATGATACATTTGAGGTGTCACAGTAAACGCAGTATTAACCTGCTACTTTGCATTACCTGTGTTTGTGGCAGCTGTTGCTGTGTCACTGGTGCTGCTTGAAGTTTGCTGCTGCTGCTGGTTTTGCTGCTGGCTGTCTTTATTTGTGTTTTGTTCTCTGTCTCTCTCTCTCTCTTTCTCTGTCGGTTTTGTGCAATGAATGTATTGCATGAGTGTAGTGTGGGTACTCAATGCTTTTGTAGGTATCTGCATAGGTCCATGTGATGGCCTCTGCACCAATTGTAAGGCAGCATTTGCTAATTGCATGCAGCCAGGTGTGTACTGATTGCATGTCTCACTGTGATTTCAGGACACTGCTATAAAAGGGTATGTGAGATAGGCTGCCCTTTCAGATTGTAGGGCTGGACCATGCTGGTATGCTGTTGACAGTGTTCTGTGAGTGTGAAGGTTAGTACATCTCCCATGCTTCATGCTGTGTTGTAGATTCAGGTTGCTGCATTTCTCTTGCCTGTTCCCTGTAGTGAGCGTGTATGCATACTGACACCTACAACTATATGTCATATGTATTGCTATATAAATATATATATATATATATATATATATGTGTACATATACATACTTTCATATATGTACATTAGCTGACATTATTGGATACAAGCTAACAATTAGCAGGGCTGTTTCTGTTAACACTACACTAGTATGGGAAAATCCAGTAATTGGGACTATAAAAGTCTGCCTGACATGCTTTAGTTAGTACTCATACTATATTGCCTTTATCTTCATTCCTACTATTACATGTTCCACTTATTTAGCACTATATTCCTGTATGAGAGTCATGGCTTAGTGGTAGGTCATACAGACTAGTGTTACAATGGTCTTGGGGTAGGGCCTACTAGTATGCTTATATTCTGCTTTTGACTTGAGTATAGGGCCTATCAATCAAAGTGCTGGAGGCACCTTTAAGCAGTTAAAGGGGTTAGTAGGTCTCACAGGAGCCAGGCTGTGTTGCAGATTCTGGTTGCTGCATTTATCTTCACTGTTTCCTGTAGTGAGTGTGTATGGATACTGACACCTACAACTATATTTCATATGTATTAATATATATTTATATATCTGTATGTGTAGATATACATACCTTCATATATGTACATTACCTTACTTTATTATGTACAAGTAGCAGGGCTGTTTCTGTTAACACTGAACTAGTATGGGAATCCAGTAATTTGGCCATTGAAACTCTACCTGACATGCTTTGGATAGTACACCTCCTATATTGCCTTTATACTGATTCCTACTATTACATGTTATATTCAGTTTAGCACTGTGTTCTTGTAAGGCAGGCATGGCTTAGTGGTAGGTCATATAGACTAATGTTACCAAGGTCCTGGGTTCGAGACTGACAGTGGGAATTTATTTTTATTTGCAAGCTTTCAAACTGAGTACAGGGCCTGTCACCAAAGTGCTGAGGCCACCTTTAAGCAGTTAGAAGAGTAAGTAGGTCACACAGGGGTCAGGCTGTGTTGCAGATTCAGGTTGCTGCATTTATGTTCACTGTTTCCTGTAGTGAGTGTGTATGGATACTGACACCTACAACTATATTTCATATGTATTCATATATATTTATATATCTGTATGTGTAGATATACGCATACCTTCATATATGTACATTACCTTACTTTATTATGTACAAGCTAACAAGTAGCAGGGCTGTTTCTGTTAACACTGACCTAGTATGGGAATCCAGTAATTTGGCCATTAAAACTCTGCCTGACATGCTTCAGATAGTACATCTCCTATATTGCTTTTATACTGATTTTTACTATTACATGTTATATTTATTTTAGCACTGTGTTCTTGTAAGGCAAGCATGGCTTAGTGGTAGGTCATACAGACTAATGTTACCAAGGTCCTAGGTTCGAGACTGACAGTGGGAATTTATTTTTCTTTGCAAACTTTCGAACTGAGTACAGGAACTGTCAATCAAAGTGCCATAAAGGCACCTTTAAGCACTTTTAACCAGGTCTGCGCCGCTTATGCTGAGCTCACGTGATGCGCACTGGCGGTGAGTCTGCTAACACAAGCACACCCGCTAATTTCTTTGAAAGAAAAGAAAAAGGGTGACAGGAAAGTGGTGAAAAGGGGTCACAAAGAGGGTAAGACAGTAGGGAAACAAGCGTGGGATTTGCAGGAGGGATGTAGGTAAGGCCCATAGATGCCCATGTCTTTGGCAGCAACAGCTGTGCATTTCCATGTATTTTGGTGAGACATTGGAAACCTTTCACCCCTAAGAGAGGTGTCAGGACAACATTAATATTTGTTGTAGAGCCAATTGTAATTAACTGTTTCAATGTCAAGCAGACATGTGTGCGACATGGACAGCTATGTATGGGGCGTATTTTTTTTGTGGGTACAGAGTGCCCTTTTTTTTTTTTTTTTCAGGTGAGAGTGGTATGTCAGGTGAAGGAAGTCGGTATAGCTGGGGAGGTAGGTTAACAGACAAGACAGACAAGACGATACAGGGGCGTGTATGACACACGTGGGGGTTACAGAATTGACGGGGACGGAGGTTGGGATATCCGAGATGCATGAGCCCACAGATGGCAACAGTGGAACTGATATCCCCACCCATAGGCAGTTGCCACTGTTCCTTCACAGCCCAGGACGGGCTGTGCTGGGGCTGTGTAGGCGGGCAACGGCCGGGCCGTTAGCTGTGCCACACGAGCCTCGAGCTGGCGAGGGGCCCAAGAACAGAGTCTTGGATCTCCCTTCGCACCACAGACCGGACACCTTGAGGGTGAGTGGTCGAACCCTCCGCCACACTTGCAGAGGGGGACGGGCCCCATCCCCTGCAGCGCTTCTGAAGGTGGCACAGGGCCACCGGAGGGGGTCCGCCTGGGCACCAGTGCCAGGTGCAGTCGCCAGCTGAGGTGGGAGAGGTGGGTCCGCTGGGACCTGCCTTCCCAAGCCGCTCTAGGTTTGTGAGTAGTTATGTTAGTTTGGGTTAGTGGCATTTTATTCCATTCAGATTAGTTGTAACAGCATGCATTGGTATTCCCATCAAACAAACACCCAGATATTAACACCATTGAACAAGGGGCATATCAATATCACATGCATTATTTGAACAGAAATACACAGTCAAACAACATGCAGGGTTGATTAATGGCAACAGGCCATCAAATTTGCAGGTATGAACAGGGCACATGCACAAACAGACATGCATATAGTTTTGAAACGGACAAATGTCCATGATTAATGAAATGTTCACATACCATTATTTAGTGGGTGTTGTTATATGGAATTATAGGGTTGGGTGGAGATAGAAAGTGATGACACATTCATATGTTACACATTGATTTACATTTGTAATAGGTACACAATTAAGTTGAGGCTGATGTTTCAAAATATTTTTATTTGACTGTCATGCTACACCTGTTACAAATACATCACTATCCTACTTATTTTGAATCTGATCAGATACATCATCCTGCTACACTTTGATGACAATACAGGGACAACTATGGCTGTTTAGTCTGTCAGATAATCATTCATTCTATCTGCAAATTGTTTACTGTGATCACCATATACAGAATTTGGCCTAGACATTCCAGATTCTGACACACTGAAATCAGTTTGCGATATTAAGATGTACTTCCCACATGCATTTAGTTCTGTAGATACACACTGGGGCTGCTATATTCAGGGTTATTACTACTTTATTTATTCATACATGACCCTTTCTGTCACTCTCACACATCCTGCAACTTCACAGTTCAGGTTGGTACTTCTAGGCTTTGCTCACATGTTAGACTGGTGGTGATTCAAACACTTTCCAACAGCCTCACTTCTGTCATGATTCAGCATTTCAACAGGGATATATCTCACATATGACTACCTCAGATTCTGAAGCTGTACTCTTGAGACTACTGCAGGTTACACTATATTTAATTAATGGTGGGACATCTGTATTACAGCACTGTTTAATTCTATCAGTTATATTTCCAGTTACACTTGCATACTGATGAACTTGTTGCAGCCATACCTGCAGACTTTCAATTCTTGCTTGCACATTATATTACTTTTAATCAGTACACTGCAGTGTTCTGATACATGCTACAGTATAATATTTATTTACAAGTAATGGGTGGGGTTACTAACCTGCATGGTGGCGCAGCCACACCAGCCTACGGGCATACATCTCGCGGTTCGCAGAGCGGACACCTGCAGCTGTAATACGAAAGAAGTAATATTGGACTACACATCTCCATGGTGTCAGCCAGTTGAAATCCTTACATACATAAGCAAAATGTAACTTACTCAGTAGTGGGGCGTTGGGCATATCCCGGGCCTCCTGGATCCATTCGTCAACTGGTCTTACTTATGCCGCTCAGGTCCGCATGGTGGTGACGGACCTGCTCACCAGTGCGTGGAATGCCAGTAGCACTGGTCAGATCACGAGCCAACTGGTCCCATGCCTCTGCCCTATACGCTCCCCATGAGACCTGGCCCTGCATGAGTTGGGCCTCGTGATGATGGACAAAGAGCCAGACCATGTATCTGACTCCACAACGCCCAACGCTGTGCTCGAACGTAACGCCCTTCACCTACTCCACTCATTCTGACTGCAGGTCTGTTCTACAATTGCTTCTGCTGTGTATTCCCGCCTATGGGGCTTATATATGCCGCTTTTCCCGCACATTTCTCTGATTGGCCATTTTGGAATTGTATCTACTTCACTGAAAATGCTTTATCATGCTCCATTCTGGATTTTATCCCATATATATGCTATTTCTGCATTTCTAGGTATTGCTGTCATGGCTTAGTGGTTTAGTACCTTGACTCTAGTGCATGGTATCCTGGGTTCGAATCTGACAACTGATTTTTGATTTTCCTGACAGAAATGAGTTGAGACCTGTCAATCAAACATGCCAAAAGCACTTTTAAGCACTTAAAAGCAGGTCTGCGCTTGCGGAGGTAACGCGCACTGGCAGTTAGCTTGTGGGAGTGCCGCTAAACGGTGTGTGCTAGTAGGGTAAACCTTAATTGGCTAGTGACACACATGTTCAGCTTAGCACAGCTGGTTGCAAACAGTTTCAGCCTGTTAAACCGGTGCTTAGCGACGGGCACGCAGTTTGCTGCTTTTTAAACACTACTCAGCTACGGGCAGTCTGTCTCACAGCAGCTTAGCTATAAGTACATTTCTGACTGTTTTATTATTGTGTTACTTCAAAATATATGCTCCATTTCATTGCATTTTACAAAAGGGAATACTTTTACATTTGTACAATACTGTCAGGGGCTTTTAGTGCTTATTTACAAATAAAAAAAGGCTGTTGTGGGGGCTCGAACCCTGCCTGCCTAGTCTTAGGCCATCAACTCTACCGCTAAGCTATTACCTCTTGTCTTACTTTGCATATTTAGTTTTTATATCCTTTTCCACTGACTGCTAACTGCAATTGCGCTTAGTAGCACACCCGCACACGAGCGCACACAGTAGCAAACATTTACGGGTTTAAAAAATAAAACAGGTTTTAATTTAATTTTAAAACATCTCTTCACTTTATACACTGATGGTCTGTCGGGCATGTGTTGTGTAGTGTGTTTATTCACATTTCCATGGCCTCTTGTGGCTGTTTACTTTCAGCCATTCTAGTCTTCCGGGCGTGTCCGCTTGCAGGGCTTAGCCTACAGACACGCTTCTACTCTCTTACACGGACCGTGTAAGAGTTACTAGTGTGATTCAGCATGCCTCATGCACCTCATGCATATGCATGACATGCTGACATCACACTGTGACCAGCCTCTGTGTAAGAGTTATAACTCTTACACGGAGGCTTCCTGAATCTGGCCCTTTGTGTCAATCGGTATTTAAGACGGTATAATCTCCGAGTGTCGCAATTTCAGTGATCAGTGCTTTTATCTTGACTGCTGTATCTTGCTTTCTTGCATATTTTTTGAGCAGCAGGCAATGGGTGATTCCATGCGATGAACTTCATTGTTGTTGATAATGCTTTCTGATTCAAGTCTCCAGTGCTTCTCAGCTACTTCTATGTTATAGTGTTTGCACAACTGCCAGTGCAGCAACTTGCCACATTATTCTCCCTTTCATATTATACAGACCCTCAGACATGAATGTATCACACCCAACAATAAGAATAAGATGTGTAACCATTTTCAGTTGTTTTACAGAAGTTGCATTTGTCTGTTTCTCCTACTTTTTCAATGGACTTTGTAAAAGAACATGAATGCAGCCCACTATCTTGGGCTGCTATTAGCCTTTCATCTTTTGGTTCTTATTTACTTCTCCTTATCTATTCCTGCTTCAAATCTTTTGCAACGCAAGTTGTTCCAGAAGTTTTCCATACGTGCCACTATAGTTGTGGGATTTCCAATTTTCTTTTGGTTCTTTTCTTTATATTCTTTCTTTTTTCCTTTTTCGATTTTTTTGAACTTTCATTTGCTGATTTTTGTCTACACCTGGTTTGATTTCCATTCCCACTTTATTCTGCAGTCCTTCTGATAAACTAAGCAAAGATGTAATTTAGACTTCTCCTCATGTTTTAAAACTTTTTCTGTGTTTGGGTCTGATGAGGTCGGCAGAAATGTATGCAGTACCATGACTGCAAATCTATACATGTAGTCTGTTTCAATGAGACCCATAAAAGTGTATCTATTCTTCACAGAAAGGGGAAGTATTCATATGGTCTCAAGATTCCCTGTGAAAAATTGCAATGCATCCTGTCTGATTTGCTTGGAAGAGGAATACAACATTCAGTCCTGTTTAGTTTGTATGTCCTTTACCCCTAAATCACTTAGAAGCAGGCATAGTTCTCTTCTCTTACATTTAGAAAATCAAAAATTAAAAGCCTTGACCTGTGAGCCAATGAGCAGGGCTCCTGTTCCTCAGATGTTTTTCCCTCCAGTCCCCAAGAAGAGGCAAGATTTTAGAGGGTTTTATTTCTACTCTAGCTTTCTCTCTGCCGTGGCCTTTAGCAGTTGATTGTGCTATGGCCATATCTAAGCCCTCAACCCATCTGTGACTCCACTGGCATTGCTCCCTGTGAAAACACTAAGAGCAAAGAAGCAAGTATGCCCACCAAGGCTTCTTGTATGCCCACTTTGAACAGGGAGGAAATGCTGTTAGCATGACTGGAGGAAGGGGCAGATGGTATACCATTTCCCAAATTGGATTCATGGGTTTGTTGGAATGCTGTGTTTCTATAGATAATCACAGGAAGACAAAGCATGCACTTAAACATACATCCACACTCTGACCCCTTCAGCTATAGGAGCAAATTAAGAATGTTTCTTTACTATGTGCTTGTTTAAAGTCTTTCAGTCATTAAACTTACAAATCTTCTATTCATTCTTAAAGGAAAACATTCCCATCCCCTACAGAATCTTATTCAGAATCTGATGTATGGAAAGTATGGTTGGATTATACCTCCCAGGATTCTAAAGCAGAAAATTGGGAATATGAATCTGCAGAAGATAGATCTTCAAGTTCCCCAATGGAAGAGTTTTCATTTCAGTGATACTATAAACAATCTCTGGGTGAAAACACAGTAAACGCAGTATTAACCTGCTACTTTGCATTACCTGTGTTTGTGGCAGCTGTTGCTGTGTCACTGGTGCTGCTTGAAGTTTGCTGCTGCTGCTGGTTTTGCTGCTGGCTGTCTTTATTTCTGTTTTGTTCTCTCTCTGTCTCTCTCTCTTTCTCTGTCGGTTTTGTGCAATGAATGTATTGCATGAGTGTAGTGTGGGTACTCAATGCTTTTGTAGGTATCTGCATAGGTCCATGTGATGGCCTCTGCACCAATTGTAAGGCAGCATTTGCTAATTGCATGCAGCCAGGTGTGTACTGATTGCATGTCTCACTGTGATTTCAGGACACTGCTATAAAAGGGTATGTGAGATAGGCGTTGCCCTTTCAGATTGTAGGGCGTGGACCATGCTGGTATGCTGTTGACAGTGTTCTGTGAGTGTGAAGGTTAGTACATCTCCCATGCTTCATGCTGTGTTGTAGATTCAGGTTGCTGCATTTCTCTTGCCTGTTCCCTGTAGTGAGCGTGTATGCATACTGACACCTACAACTATATGTCATATGTATTGCTATATAAATATATATATATATATATATATATATGTGTACATATACATACTTTCATATATGTACATTAGCTGACATTATTGGATACAAGCTAACAATTAGCAGGGCTGTTTCTGTTAACACTACACTAGTATGGGAAAATCCAGTAATTGGGACTATAAAAGTCTGCCTGACATGCTTTAGTTAGTACTCATACTATATTGCCTTTATCTTCATTCCTACTATTACATGTTCCACTTATTTAGCACTATATTCCTGTATGAGAGTCATGGCTTAGTGGTAGGTCATACAGACTAGTGTTACAATGGTCTTGGGGTAGGGCCTACTAGTATGCTTATATTCTGCTTTTGACTTGAGTATAGGGCCTATCAATCAAAGTGCTGGAGGCACCTTTAAGCAGTTAAAGGGGTTAGTAGGTCTCACAGGAGCCAGGCTGTGTTGCAGATTCTGGTTGCTGCATTTATCTTCACTGTTTCCTGTAGTGAGTGTGTATGGATACTGACACCTACAACTATATTTCATATGTATTAATATATATTTATATATCTGTATGTGTAGATATACATACCTTCATATATGTACATTACCTTACTTTATTATGTACAAGTAGCAGGGCTGTTTCTGTTAACACTGAACTAGTATGGGAATCCAGTAATTTGGCCATTGAAACTCTACCTGACATGCTTTGGATAGTACACCTCCTATATTGCCTTTATACTGATTCCTACTATTACATGTTTTATTCAGTTTAGCACTGTGTTCTTGTAAGGCAGGCATGGCTTAGTGGTAGGTCATATAGACTAATGTTACCAAGGTCCTGGGTTCGAGACTGACAGTGGGAATTTATTTTTATTTGCAAGCTTTCAAACTGAGTACAGGGCCTGTCACTCAAAGTGCTGAGGCCACCTTTAAGCAGTTAGAAGAGTAAGTAGGTCACACAGGGGTCAGGCTGTGTTGCAGATTCAGGTTGCTGCATTTATGTTCACTGTTTCCTGTAGTGAGTGTGTATGGATACTGACACCTACAACTATATTTCATATGTATTCATATATATTTATATATCTGTATCTGTAGATATACGTACCTTCATATATGTACATTACCTTACTTTATTATGTACAAGCTAACAAGTAGCAGGGCTGTTTCTGTTAACACTGACCTAGTATGGGAATCCAGTAATTTGGCCATTAAAACTCTGCCTGACATGCTTCAGATAGTACATCTCCTATATTGCTTTTATACTGATTTTTACTATTACATGTTATATTTATTTTAGCACTGTGTTCTTGTAAGGCAAGCATGGCTTAGTGGTAGGTCATACAGACTAATGTTACCAAGGTCCTAGGTTCGAGACTGACAGTGGGAATTTATTTTTCTTTGCAAACTTTCGAACTGAGTACAGGACCTGTCAATCAAAGTGCCATAAAGGCACTTTTAAGCACTAAACCAGGTCTGCGCTCGTTTGCTGGAGCTCACGATGCGCACTGGCGGTGAGCTCCGCTAACACAAGCCTTACACCAGCTAATTTCTTTGAAAGAAAAGAAAAGGGTGACAGGAAAGTGGTGAAAAAGGGGTCACAAAGAGGGTAAGACAGTAGGGAAACAAGCGTGGGATTTGCAGGAGGGATGTAGGTAAGGCCCATAGATGCCCATGTCTTTGGCAGCAACAGCTGTGCATTTCCATGTATTTTGGTGAGACATTGGAAACCTTTCACCCCTGAGAGAGGTGTCAGGACAACATTAATATTTGTTGTAGAGCCAATTGTAATTAACTGTTTCAATGTCAAGCAGACATGTGTGCGACATGGACAGCTATGTATGGGGCGTAATTTTTTTGTGGGTACAGAGTGCCCTTTTTTTTTTTTTTTCAGGTGAGAGTGGTATGTCAGGTGAAGGAAGTCGGTATAGCTGGGGAGGTAGGTTAACAGACAAGACAGACAAGACGCATACAGGGGCGGTGTATGACACACGTGGGGGGGTTACACAATTGACGGGGACGGAGGTTGGGATATCCGAGATGCATGAGCCCACAGATGGCAACAGTGGAACTGATATCCCCACCCATAGGCAGTTGTCACTGTTCCTTCACAGCCCAGGACGGGGCTGTGCTGGGGCTGTGGCGGGCAACGGCCGGGCCGTTAGCTGTGCCACACGAGCCTCGAGCTGGCGTAGGGGCCCAAGAACAGAGACTTGGATCTCCCTTCGCACCACAGACCGGACACCTTGGAGGGTGAGTGGTCGAACCCCTCCGGCCACACTTGCAGAGGGGACGGGCCCCATCCCCTGCAGCGCTCCCACCCGAAGGTGGCACAGGGCCACCGGAGGGTCCGCCTGGGCACTAGTGCCAGGTGCAGTCGCCAGCTGAGGTGGGAGAGGTGGGTCCGCTGGGACCTGCCTTCCCAAGCGTTCTAGGTTTGTGAGTAGTTATGTTAGTTTGGGTTAGTGGCATTTTATTCCATTCAGATTAGTTGTAACAGCATGCATTGGTATTCCCATCAAACAAACACCCAGATATTAACACCATTGAACAAGGGGCATATCAATATCACATGCATTATTTGAACAGAAATACACAGTCAAACAACATGCAGGGTTGATTAATGGCAACAGGCCATCAAATTTGCAGGTATGAACAGGGCACATGCACAAACAGACATGCATATAGTTTTGAAACGGACAAATGTCCATGATTAATGAAATGTTCACATACCATTATTTAGTGGGTGTTGTTATATGGAATTATAGGGTTGGGTGGAGATAGAAAGTGATGACACATTCATATGTTACACATTGATTTACATTTGTAATAGGTACACAATTAAGTTGAGGCTGATGTTTCAAAATATTTTTTATTTGACTGTCATGCTACACCTGTTACAAATACATCACTATCCTACTTATTTTGAATCTGATCAGATACATCATCCTGCTACACTTTGATGACAATACAGGGGACAACTATGGCTGTTTAGTCTGTCAGATAATCATTCATTCTATCTGCAAATTGTTTACTGTGATCACCATATACAGAATTTGGCCTAGACATTCCAGATTCTGACACACTGAAATCAGTTTGCGATATTAAGATGTACTTCCCACATGCATTTAGTTCTGTAGATACACACTGGGGCTGCTATATTCAGGGGTTATTACTACTTTATTTATTCATACATGACCCTTTCTGTCACTCTCACACATCCTGCAACTTCACAGTTCAGGTTGGTACTTCTAGGCTTTGCTCACATGTTAGACTGGTGGTGATTCAAACACTTTCCAACAGCCTCACTTCTGTCATGATTCAGCATTTCAACAGGGGATATATCTCACATATGACTACCTCAGATTCTGAAGCTGTACTCTTGAGACTACTGCAGGTTACACTATATTTAATTAATGGTGGGACATCTGTATTACAGCACTGTTTAATTCTATCAGTTATATTTCCAGTTACACTTGCATACTGATGAACTTGTTGCAGCCATACCTGCAGACTTTCAATTCTTGCTTGCACATTATATTACTTTTAATCAGTACACTGCAGTGTTCTGATACATGCTACAGTATAATATTTATTTACAAGTAATGGGTGGGGTTACTAACCTGCATGGTGGCGCAGCCACACCAGCCTACGGGCATACATCTCGCGGTTCGCAGAGCGGACACCTGCAGCTGTAATACGAAAGAAGTAATATTGGACTACACATCTCCATGGTGTCAGCCAGTTGAAATCCTTACATACATAAGCAAAATGTAACTTACTCAGTAGTGGGGCGTTGGGCATATCCCGGGCCTCCTGGATCCATTCGGTCAACTGGTCTTACTTGCGTCGCTTCAGGTCCGCATGGTGGTGACGGACCTGCTCACCAGTGCGTGGAATGCCAGTAGCACTGGTCAGATCACGAGCCAACTGGTCCCATGCCTCTGCCCTATACGCTCCCCATGAGACCTGGCCCTGCATGAGTTGGGCCTCGTGATGATGGACAAAGAGCCAGACCATGTATCTGGACTCCACAACGCCCCAACGCTGTGCTCGAAAGCAACGTCCCTCACCTACTCCACTCATTCTGACTGCAGGTCTGTTCTACAATCGTTTCTGCTGTGTATTCCCGCCTATGGGGCTTATATATGCCGCTTTTCCCGCACATTTCTCTGATTGGCCATTTTGGAATTGTATCTACTTCACTGAAAATGCTTTATCATGCTCCATTCTGGATTTTATCCCATATATATGCTATTTCTGCATTTCTAGGTATTGCTGTCATGGCTTAGTGGTTTAGTACCTTGACTCTAGTGCATGGTATCCTGGGTTCGAATCTGACAACTGATTTTTGATTTTCCTGACAGAAATGAGTTGAGACCTGTCAATCAAACATGCCAAAAGCACTTTTAAGCACTTAAAAGCAGGTCTGCGCTCGTTTGCGCGGAGGTAACGCATGCGCACTGGCAGTTAGCTTGTGGGAGTGCCGCGCAAACGGTGTGTGCTAGGGTAAACCTTAATTGGCTAGTGACACACATGTTCAGCTTAGCACAGCTAGTTGCAAACAGTTTCAGCCTGTTAAACCGGTGCTTAGCAACGGGCACGCAGTTTGCAGCTTTTTAAACACTACTCAGCTACGGGCAGTCTGTCTCACAGCAGCTTAGCTATAAGTACATTTCTGACTGTTTTTATTATTGTGTTACTTCAAAATATATGCTCCATTTCATTCCATTTTACAAAAGGGAATACTTTTACATTTGTACAATACTGTCAGGGGCTTTTAGTGCTTATTTACAAAAAAAAGGTTGTTGTGGGGCTCGAACCCTGCCTGCCTACTCTTAGGCCAGCAACTCTACCGCTAAGCTATTACCTCTTGGCTTACTTTGCATATTTAGTTTTATATCCTTTTCCACTGACTGCTAACTGCAATTGCGCTAGTAGCACACCCGCGCACACGAGCGCACACAGTAGCAAACATTTACGGGGTTTAAAAATAAAACAGGTTTTAATTTAATTTTAAAACATCTCTTCACTTTATACACTGATGGTCTGTCGGGGCATGTGTTGTGTAGTGTGTTTATTCACATTTCCATGGCCTCTCTTGTGGCTGTTTACTTTCAGCCATTCTAGTCTTCCGGGGGCGTGTCCGCTTGCAGGGCTTAGCCTACAGACACGCCCCCTACTCTCTTACACGGACCGTGTAAGAGTTACTAGTGTGATTCAGCATGCCTCATGCACCTCATGCATATGCATGACATGCTGACATCACACCGTTTAACTGCAGCCTCCGTGTAAGAGTTATAACTCTTACACGGAGGCTTCCTGAATCTGGCCCTTTGTGTCAATCGGTATTTAAGACGGTATAATCTCCGAGTGTCGCAATTTCAGTGATCAGTGCTTTTATCTTGACTGCTGTATCTTGCTTTCTTGCATATTTTTTGAGCAGCAGGCAATGGGTGATTCCATGCGATGAACTTCATTGTTGTTGATAATGCTTTCTGATTCAAGTCTCCAGTGCTTCTCAGCTACTTCTATGTTATAGTGTTTGCACAACTGCCAGTGCAGCAACTTGCCACATTATTCTCCCTTTCATATTATACAGACCCTCAGCCATGAATGTATCACACCCAACAATAAGAATAAGATGTGTAACCATTTTCAGTTGTTTTACAGAAGTTGCATTTGTCTGTTTCTCCTACTTTTTCAATGGACTTTGTAAAAGAACATGAATGCAGCCCACTATCTTGGGCTGCTATTAGCCTTTCATCTTTTGGTTCTTATTTACTTCTCCTTATCTATTCCTGCTTCAAATCTTTTGCAACGCAAGTTGTTCCAGAAGTTCTCCATACGTGCCACTATAGTTGTGGGATTTCCAATTTTCTTTTGGTTCTTTTCTTTATATTCTTTCTTTTTTCCTTTTTCGATTTTTTTGAACTTTCATTTGCTGATTTTTGTCTACACCTGGTTTGATTTCCATTCCCACTTTATTCTGCAGTCCTTCTGATAAACTAAGCAAAGATGTAATTTAGACTTCTCCTCATGTTTTAAAACTTTTTCTGTGTTTGGGTCTGATGAGGTCGGCAGAAATGTATGCAGTACCATGACTGCAAATCTATACATGTAGTCTGTTTCAATGAGACCCATAAAAGTGTATCTATTCTTCACAGAAAGGGGAAGTATTCATATGGTCTCAAGATTCCCTGTGAAAAATTGCAATGCATCCTGTCTGATTTGCTTGGAAGAGGAATACAACATTCAGTCCTGTTTAGTTTGTATGTCCTTTACCCTAAATCACTTAGAAGCAGGCATAGTTCTCTTCTCTTACATTTAGAAAATCAAAAATTAAAAGCCTTGACCTGTGACCCAATGAGCAGGGATCCTGTCCCTCAGATGTTTTTCCTCCAGTCCCCAAGAAGAGGCAAGATTTTAGAGGGTTTTATTTCTACTCTAGCTTTCTCTCTGCCGTGGCCTTTAGCAGTTGATTGTGCTATGGCCATATCTAAGCCCTCAACCCATCTGTGACTCCACTGGCATTGCTCCCTGTGAAAACACTAAGAGCAAAGAAGCAAGTATGCCCACCAAGGCTTCTTGTATGCCCACTTTGAACAGGGAGGAAATGCTGTTAGCATGACTGGAGGAAGGGGCAGATGGTATACCATTTCCCAAATTGGATTCATGGGTTTGTTGGAATGCTGTGTTTCTATAGATAATCACAGGAAGACAAAGCATGCACTTAAACATACATCCACACTCTGACCCCTTCAGCTATAGGAGCAAATTAAGAATGTTTCTCTTTTACTATGTGCTTGTTTAAAGTCTTTCAGTCACTAAACTTACAAATCTTCTATTCATTCTTAAAGGAAAACATTCCCATCCCCTACAGAATCTTATTCAGAATCTGATGTGCGGAAAGTATGGTTGGATTATACCTCCCAGGATTCTAAAGCAGAAAATTGGGAATCTGAATCTGCAGAAGATAGATCTTCAAGTTCCCCAATGGAAGAGTTTTCATTTCAGTGATACTATAAACAATCTCAAGGCCTAAGCAGACAATTTAAGATTTTACCTTATTATCAGGATATCAATCCTGATGCAAATGTAATATTCTTAACAACTGATCTTAAGCCCCCTTAAATGTGTCCAAGTTAGCAATACATCTTTTAAGTATGTGTAGACAGTTCCATAGTGTCCCTCCTCTATAGTGTGCTTTTCACTGTAGAGATGACAGTTGGCAAACTAACCATAAAGTTATTTCTTCTGTTGGCACTGTAAATTACAAACTCAATACCAAGTATTGCTGTCTGAGCATTGTCATATAGTCATTTGTGAACTAAAATTAAATCACCACTGAGTAAGCTATAACCTTTCAAAATTAAAGAAGTATGCTCAAGTCTCTCACGGTAGGATAAATGACAAAGATCCCTAGCCTGTCTTGTGAGGGTCGTCTGAATGTGCTCAAGCTTATTCAAGTGAGAGTCTCTCAATGCCCAGAAAGAGCAACAATACTATGTTATTAGACAAATGCTAGCTGTATGAATCCTAATCAGGTCTTCTTTGTGTCTACTGGGAAAAAAAACTGTAAGATATTTTTAATAAGCCTGTAGTATTCCCTAATCATCAGTTTGATATGCTCATCTAATTTCAGTGTAGAGCCCACCAGTGTATCCAAGTCCTTAATCATGCTGGTGGATTGGAGGATGTAGTTATCCAGTACATATGGGTATGTTAGGTTAATCTGCGGTGAATTGCCATAAACTTACTTTTGCAAACATCATGCCCTTGCTTCTTGCCCATGTAATTAAGCTGTCTAAACTGCTGCCAAGAGAGTGATGATCCCCAGTGCAGGTGACTATACGACCTGTTTTAATGTTGTTCACAAATTTGCTGACCCACACATTTTCTCTTGCTGGGCAGTCTGATATCAACAATCCAAAAAGTAAGGGACCCAAACAGACCATTAAGGAATACCATTACTATCAGACTTGTAGTTCAGGTAACACTTTTTAATTCTAATTATGCACGTCTAATTAGGAACCAGTTGGTAACCCCATCTAACCACATATGGGTTCATATTGGTCTTGCACATGATGTCAGTAAACTCTGCATTTGGGATTGAGTTGAATGCTGGCGACAGGTGCAGGCCATCTCTGACAAAGCAGCATGGTCTGTCGATCATGTCATCCCAGGCAGACAGATACTGGATTCCCTTAGAATGACACCAGAAGCTTAGCCAGTTGTTAAAGTCAGTCATTTTGTCCTTGTACTGTGGTGCCATTCTGACTGCGGTGGTGGTGCTACGGTAGCGTTGTCGCCTCAAAGTTTGATGTTGCCCATTCGATTCTCAGAGCGTCTACTGTGTGATGACATGCGTGAATGGGCGTTCCTTCATTGAAGGTTGTGCGTTAGGCCCGGCAAGCCAGCACGTAAAACTCTACTGCCAATCATTAGTGGACCAGAGTTCCGCTGTGGTGACTCCTAACCGGGAAAAGCCGAAAGACACACACACACTGTGGTGCCATTCTGGGTGATGGCAGGATGCTACTCAGGGCTAGGGTCATTCCGGCCTGGGCTACAAGATCGGATAGCTCCTCCATGTCTCTTTTCATGTAGTCCAGGGAGGTACGTCTCCGGTCATTCACACCAACATGAACAATGACAAAGTCATATTTGTACTTGTTGTGGAGTGAACTGAGTGCGTGCATTATGTGGCGGATCCTGGCACCTGACAGGCAGCTGACAGTAACTTTTTCCTTGTTTAGCCTGGTGAGTGGAACATCAGTGTGCCTGACTGTAGAGTCACCTATGACTAGAGTGTTGGGTACGTTATGCCTTATGGGCTGTAGTTGAGTGGCACACTGAGTATGTGGGCTATGTGTCATTTGGGTTGTGTTAGGGGGAGGAGGTTGCTTGCATTTCTGCTTTGGAGGTCTGTGCTGTTTGGGCAGATTTGTACTTAGAGCCTCCGCGAATGTAGGTATGTGTTTTGTGCTTCTGTGTGTGTGTGTGTTTTGGTGGTGTAGGTTTTGAGGGACTATGTGATGAGTGTGGTGCGGTGCAAGTGTTTACCTTCTCCTCTTGACTGTCTAGGCCAGTCTTTGGTGAAGAGAGCTTTGCTTCCAGTTTGGCTGTATAAGTGCACCTCTCACATGTCGTAGTGTTGGGTGGTAGGAGGAGAGGGTTGTCTGTGTACGAGGCAATTGCTGCATTGTCCCAAGATGCCCAGATTCATCAGGTAGACAGGAGAAAACACCGGGAGCTGACCTTTAGACTTGCCTGAAAAGGTGCTTATTTATTAAGTACTAAAAACTGTTTTCCTCTAGACAAGTGAGGAAAGTTGAGTGCTGTAGTAATTTGTAACTTATTTAGTGCTTACAATGAGTTCTGAACAAGTGCTGAGATCAAAGAAACAGATGAGTGCTAAAACTAAAAAGCTTGCTAGTTGCAAGGGAAATTTTGAAGAACAGACTTTATGGCGCCAGTAATAGTTTAACCCCAGTTAAGGGGGGGGGGGCTTAGGAGCTCACAAACAGTCCTGGACACGGCAAATCCGTATCTGACCTGCCATAGGAACGGGGGGAAGCAAGCTTAGAAGTTTTTTTTCCAGTAAAGTGGAAATGGAGAAAGCTGCAACAGAAGTTAATTCAACGTTAAGAATCTGAGTGGGTTGGCCTTCACAAATGTTCTCTATTAGATTGATTGAACTAATGACACTAGACTGGGAAGAGAGTCACAGATCAAATATACAGTATGGGCGGGCAACTGCAAAGCCACCAAGTATAAGAACACACAACACTAGGAAGGGTGGGTGGGAAAAATTACAGTTCCTAGCTGTAGCCACTAAATGAAAGTTTTAAACAGATCTTTTTCTTACTTTGCTGTCCAATATATATGGATATATAAAATCTATATATAGTTTCTTCTCTATTGTGTGAATGTTTTGAAAGTTCTCGACCCCTATTCTCCCCATAGGACTGTACGGCCCGTTTAAGTTAGAGGGCCATAGTGCCCATTTAAGTTAGAGGACCTTTCCTCCCTGTGTGTGTGGCTGTTTAAAAAAATCTTTTTCCTTCCTTTCTCTCTTTATTGTTGTAGTTAATACTTTTAGTATTGTTATCTAACTTATCCTTCCTGATACTCGAAATGCCAAAAGATAAGGATAGGGAAGACAAGGATCATTGCCCTTCGGGGTTTAAAAAGTGTGATAGGTGTGCGCAGAAAATGTCTTTTACAGACAGCAACACCAGTTGCATGTATTGCCATGGTGAAGCCCATTTGCAGGAACCCTGCACATTTTGTCATGCTTTTAGTACTAGAGTTTTAAATGAGAGAAAGAGAAAACTCATAGCTAGTGGTCTCTTCTTGACCAGTTCCTTCCAGGAACAGCTGGAACTTGGTCAGGCAACTCCAAAATCCCCTAAGAGAAAATTCGTCGGCCCCGCCTTCAGAGCCAACTAAAAAGACTAAAGTGTCGGAGCCAAGAAGTTCTGGTTCCGACTCAGTTTCATCCATTTTGGTGCCGTCGGTTTCCTCAGCTCTGAGACAACCTTCTGTACCGAAAATTTTACCTGAAATCGAGGTTCTCTCTCCCACCTTGAGATCTCTTATTTTGGAGATAAGGAGATCTCCTTCTGTCTCTACCAGATCCTCTAGGACTCTATCAGATGAGTACATCGAGAGGGTGGTGAAGAATTTGCTTTAGGATCCAGCTCCGGCAAGAAAATTGACCCCTCTGGACCAAAAGGTCTCGGAGCCAACCCCCTTAGCGACAACTGTTCCTCCTCTGACTGCTTCGTGCTCGGAGCCTATTACTTCAGGTTCCTCTATCTTGAACCCATCGGCTCCAGAGATTCAGCCTGCTTCCTCGGAGCCAATTACTCTATCCTTGATGGCTCATTCTGGAGCCGAGGGATCTGGGAGCCGACACTCTCGTGTCGACTCCGAGGGGGACAGTCACCCTGGATTCTTGTCTCTGGGAGCCTTGGCTCGACTTAGCTCGGCTCCCACTTCTGCTTCGGAGCCATTCCGTCTTGCTAGGAGTCGACCATCCGTCCCTTCAGAGAGGAGGTCTTCTTGAGAGCAGGGGAGTGGCTTTCAAGGCTATAGAGAAGGCTTTATCCTCTGCTAAAGCCATTCCATTGGAACCTGTGTCCCACCAGCAGCAGGCAACAACCTCTTCCCTCCTGCCACCTCCACAGTGTAGGGAACCAGAGGCCCAAGTAGCCCCCATTGGAGGTGCCTCCTCTTCCAAGACCTTCCCAGATATTCCCACTGGAGAGCTCCCTCAAAAGACGCTGTGTAAGAGGAAGCATGTCGACTCATCTGAGTCTGTCATGTCAGACACTGATTTAGAGGAATCAGAAGGGTCCCCTAGATCCCCCTCTGAGGATGTCTCCTTTTCTGATATCCTAAAAATACTTAGACAAAGGGGTGATTGGAAGACCTCTAACCCTTCTGAGGATGAATCAGTGTATCTTGAGGCCTTTGGCTCCTGACCTTCCACCTTCCTGGGTGACATCGCCTTATGACCAACTTTTGGGGGTCATATTGCGGAAAGCATGGACCTCTCCAGATTCAGTGGAGCCCGTCTCGAGGAGGCCAAATAAGTTTATGACAACACCTGAGGACAAGTCTTTCCTTAATAAGGGAGTTCCCGTTGATGTTATGGTGGTAGCAGCAGCCACCAAGAAGGAATTATCGGAGACCTCTTCTAATGTCCATCCTCCTAACAAGGAGTCCAGGACGATGGATATCGTACTTTTTCTTCAGCGGCATTTACACCAAGATCGCTGAATTACCTGACACATTTTACTCGTCTTCAAAGGGATCTCTTGAAAGAGTTAAGAGACACCCTCCAGGGTTCAGTAGCTCCGCGTTCCACGGATAAGGTTTCTGCGCAGCTCTCCACCCTTAGTTCCATAGCTAACTCCTCCATGAGGCTAATCTCATATGCGGCAGATGGAGCGACTAGTGTAGCCGCAGCAGGAATATCCCTCAGGAGACAATCGTGGATGCATCTTTGTAATTTTACGGAATCCTTCAAGTCTTCCTTCACTAACGTCCCCTTTGATGGTTCATCTCTTTTTGGACCCCAAGTGAAACAGACTTTGACTAGGTGTGAGAAGGAAGGGTAAACCTTATCTGCCATCAGAGTCCGTTTCTCTCTCCCGTCCAGACCCTATCCCAAGGGTAATACAGGAGGAAAAATGTGGTTCCGTAAATCCCAAAAAGGTTTCCTTCAGGCACAAGGTCAACCCTCCCCCAGAGGCAGAGGGGGAGGATATAATGGAAGACGTTGCCCTCGCGGCAGAGGAGGTCCGCAGCATCAGGGAGACAGAGCAACTTTCTCTGATCGTCCCTCCCATCACTCCTGAAGGGTTGCCCGACTCTGGAGACAGTTGGGGGTCGTTTATTGCTGTACCAAGTGCCTGGCTAACCATCACACAAGATCGCTGGGTACACGCCATAATATCCAGAGGTTACCTGATCCCCTTTATTTCCGAACCCCCAACAAACTGGTCTCTACCAGCTGTACCACCCATCCAACTAGACTATGCAACATCAAAGGTCATCTCGTTGCTGCATAAAAGAGTCATCCAAGAAGTCCCTGCAGAGCAAGTAGGATCTGGAACTTACTCTCGGTTCCTTTTAGTTCCAAAAAAGACAGGGGACTGGAGATCAATTCTAGATCTCAGCAGGCTCAACAAGCATGTAAAGAAGTCGAAGCTCCAAATGGTCACTCTGCAGTCGATATTTCCCTTTATCGGGAAAGACAACTGGATGTGCTCTATTGATCTCCAGGATGCCTACTACCACATCAGAATGGACAAGTGCTCCAGGAGACAGTTACGTTTCCAGCTGGGAGCAAGTCATTTTCAGTTCTGAGCACTGCCCTTTTGTCTCACTACAGCCCCCAGAGTCTTTACCAAATGCATGGCAGTGGTAACGGCTCACCTGAGATGTCAAGTATTCCAGGTGTTTCTGTACCTAGATGGCTGGCTCCTCACTGCTACCACCAATCATCAACTCATCAGAACCAGAGACAAGGCTCTATCCTTGTGCGCCACTCTAGGCATCACTGTAAACCTCTAAAAGTCAGTCTTATCTCCCTCGCAGCACATTGTATATTTAGGCTCAGAAATAAACCCAGCCACCATGTCAGTAAGGCTAACATAGGAAAGAGTGGAGTCTCTATGCAGTCAAGTCAGATCCTTGCTAAACAAACAAAAAGTTCAGGCCAGAGTAGTCCTTCATGTCCTAGGGACTATGGCTTCTGCCATCCTATTAGTTCCTCTTGCTTGCCTACACATGAGGATACTTCAGTGGCTGCTATTTGCCCAATGGTCGATGCTAAATCTTCCATTATCTCACCATATTTTGATAACAAACGCATGCGTAAAGGATCTGACATGGTGGTTGCACACAAAACAACTTATCCTAGGTCGTCCACTTGTTCCTCCCCAAGAGAAAGCAGTTTTGACCACAGATGCTTCCCAGATTGAGGGGGGGCATTATCTGGGAATGACAGCCCAAGGTACTTGGCAGAACCACGAGAACCACTTGCACATCAATGTTCTGGAGATGAGAGTGGTGCTATATGCATTGCAAGCACTTCACAGCTCCCTTCCCACAGGGACTATTGCAATTCAGTCAGACAACATGTCTGTCGTGTGCTACATAAACAAGCAAGGGGGAACCAGGTCTTACCCGCTTTGCCGAGGGGCCTTAAGAGTTTGGAAATGGGCGATGGATACTCAACGCTTCCTGATAGTAATGCATATTTTGGGGAAATCCAACGTAATAGCGGACAAACTCAGCCGAGCAGTTCTGATGCCTCACAAGTGGTCCCTGAATCCAGTGGATGCAAAAGAGATCTTTCACAGATGGGGCCAGCCTTGCTGCGACCTATTTGCCACTCACCTGAACACCAAATGCAGCAGCTACTTTGCTCTCATTCGCCATCCGGGGATGTTACCCAGGGATGCTCTAGTTCACGATTGGCCCCCGGGACTTCTTTATGCCTTTCCTCCTTTTCCACTCATCCCCAAAGTAATACAGAAAGCAGGATAGTTGAGGAGTTCCATGATCCTCATCGCTCCTTACTGGCCTTGAGAAGTTTGGTTTCCCTTCCTGTGGCCCTACCTTTTGGAGGAGCCATGGATTCTGGACCCATCTCTAGATCTCCTGATTCATCAGTTGGGACGGTTCCACCCCTCCATCCACACTCTCAAATTGACAGCATGGCTGCTCCAGTTCCACAAATAGCCAGGTGTATTCCCCTATCCCCTGTGGTCAAACACATTCTAATTTCATCCCATAAACCTTCCACTCAGAAACTATATTCCAGCAAATGGAAAAGGTTTTCTTTTTGGGCATAGATCCATATACGGCTCCTATAGAATCTATTTTATCCTTCCTAGCGTCAATTTTTCATGAAGGAGCAGCAGCCGCTACAGTTAGAGTTCAGTTAGCTGCCATTTCCAATTTCCACTTTGGTTTCATGGGAAATCCAATCATGCAGCACTCCTTGTGTAAAACTTTCTTAAAAGGAGTTCTTCTCAGGCCTCCAATCAAACAACCATTAGAACCCTGGGACTTAAACCTAGTCCTCTCATCTTTGATGTCTGCACCCTTTGAGCCATCCTCGTCGTCAGACCTAAAATTGTTGTCATGGAAAACATTATTCCTAGTAGCCATGGCATCTGCCAGGAGAGTCTCAGAACTGCAAGCTCTAACTATTCGACCTCTTTACATTATTTTTCACAAGGATAGAGTCTCTCTCAGGACAAACCCTTCCTTTCTTCCCAAAATATGCTCAGAGCACAATCTGAATACTACTATTGAGCTACCTGTGTTTTTTCCAAACCACTGTAATAAGTCAGAGTATAGACTACACCATTTAGATGTTCACAGAATACTCAGGTTTTATCTACATAGGACTAAAGAATTCAGAAAATCAGATCAACTGTTTGTTTTCTTTTCTGACAAAAAGAAAGGCTTGCCTGTTTCTAAGATTACTCTTTCAAAATGGCTTTTGGATTGCATATCATTTGCTTATCAACAAGCTGGCAAACAATTACAAATCAAAGTTAAAGGTCACTCTACTAGAGCTGTAGCTACTTCATGTGCCTTTAGATCTAGGCTCCCAATTGATACTGTTTGTGCAGCAGCTACTTGGGCAAGACCACATACTTTTGTCACTCATTACAAAGTGGATTTGGCCTCCTGGGACAGGTCTTCCTTTGGGTCCACTGTGCTGAAGGTCTTCGTTTGGGTCCACTGTGCTGAAGAGCTTCTTCGCTTGAGCCACCCAGGATATAGGTGCTAGGGACGCTGTCCCATTCAGCAAGAATTACGGCAAGATAGGACTACATAACATAAAGAAGTTATGTACTTACCATAACATTCCATGTTTGTAGTCCATCTCGCCTACATTCTTGCATCCCTCCCTCCAACCCCCTTCCTGTTTTCTGGGGGATCTGGTGGGCTATACTGGTGCTGCCTGACATAGTTCTGTTTTGTTGTCCACCTGGCATGGATTATATTTTCAAAATCCTTTGTCTGTATTTATGCAGCTCTTATACTGGTCTTACCTGATAGGTATTTATTGCTTTCTTGCAAACTAGATCTGGGGATTTGCCGTGAGGCACCATGGGATAAGGGCTAGCCTCGAGCCAGTAAAAGCTCCTGAGCTTTAGTATCGGCTGAGTCAGAGCCGAACATCGGCTCCGAACCCATCCAGCAAGATTGTAGGCGAGATGGACTACAAACATGGAACGTTATGGTAAGTACATAACTTCTTTTTTTTATTGCAAAATTTCCTACATTCCCACAAGATTGATGTTTTGTGTGTGAAACATGGTTAAAGAACAATGACTGGGAACAGACATTCCAATAGAAAATCAGGTGGAAGTGTTATGACAGGGATTAAAGAATGTTATGACACCTGTGATTATTACATGTTTAGTGATAACACCATTACTGTATATTGTGTAACTGTGACAATAAAGACATCCCTGAAACATATAACAATTGTTGAAATGTATAGATCACCAAAATCATTTGTTCAGTTTATTTCCTAATACCACATCCAATATATTATTGCCCATAGTACTCTCCTTCACTATTTGTGAATAATCATTATATAAACTCCACTTAGTAAACTTATTCATAGGAGGTTACTAGGCTAATGGCCCTGGAGCCCTTCCAAGCCAGCCAAGAGTTTATACCCAAATAGAAACCTCAGTCAGCAGCTGTTGCCCCTGTCAGTGAGGGACACAGGTGGAACTGCTGGGACAAATTTATGGTTTTCCATCCACTCATCAAGGTTGTGCTTGAAGATGGTCAGCGAGATGCTTTGACGAGTATGGGAAGTCTATTCCAGATATGGGGCAACCTCTGGGAGACGAACCGGTCTCTCCAGCAGGTTTTGCGATGTCCAATATTAGATTCAGGCCTTTTGAGTGGGTAGTGCATGAGGAGTTAGACCTATGGATATGGAGCATCTCTAGTAGGCCAGGGTCCAAGATTGCCTTGTAGGCGAGACACAGATCACCCCTGAGCAATCTGTACGATACCGAGTAGAGTGATAGTGATTTGAGCCTGTCTGTATAGGACAGGTGTTGGAGGCCATGGATTCTCTTTGTGAGGTATTTCAGTGGCCTTTCCAGTTGGTTCCAATGTTTGGAGAGGTACATCCCAAACGGGGCGTTATACACAATTATTGGTCTAATGAGGGAGTAGTATAGAGAGGTAATAACCTCCTTTTTTCTGGATGCAATCCCTTTACTTATGAGATGAACCATGTAAAAGGCTTTTTTGACCACTGGCACTACATGATGGTCGAATGTGAGGTTGTTAACCTGAGTGCCCAGGTCTCTCACCACAGGTTGTGTGCTTAGGGGGTTGCCGTAGTTGTGGTGATCAATAAGGGTGTGTTTTTTTGCTGAATGGTATGGTGATACATTTTTTTTCATTTAACTTGAGGCCATGACTTTGGCAGCAGTCATTAATTGCTGTGAGACCCTCTTGCAGTATGTTAACATAATTTGTGGAGTCAGTGACAGCACCCAACTTACAGTCGTCCGCAAACTTGTTGATGATGATGTAGGTGCAGACCAATCAATTTTTGGAGCATTAAAATCACCAGGAATAATGTCAAATGTATTAGTAAAACAACTGCCAACTAAATGATGCAGATTTAGGTCCAAAGCAGGGGAGATATTAGGAGGTCTGTAAAATAAGACTACTGTGTATAATTAGGAGCCAACTTCCATGACATTTTTTGGAAATTCAGAAAGTACGTTGTGGTCAGCTAATGATGAATTGTGCCTTTTGTTTACATAAATTGATATAGCACTCAAAATGCTGGTTTAAATTTTTGACTAAACCAGTTCTTTGTGATGAACAAAATATCTAAACAGTTGTCTGCTATTTGAGCTTCCAGTCTGGGCCATTTGTAATTCAAATTCTTAGCATTAGTCAGTAAACATTTTAAGTTTGATATTGTTATCCCACTAACTACTAATATATACATACATACATACAAATATTTCATGCACGGCATTAATGCCCTTCTAGCTTGCCAATATACCAAAACACTTGTTCCCATAATAAATGTCCAGGCTGTTCTTTAAAATATTTAAACTAGTACTTGATTTAATGTAATTTGGTAGTCTGTTCCAAGCATCAGCTACTCTGTCAGAGAACCAATTAATACACTTCTCATTCCTATAGAATCTTCTACATAGGTTATCTGATGATTTTCTAGTACTTTTTGATAACCCCAAACATTCCCAAAGGTAGTTGTCCCTAAATGACCTATATACCTGAATAAGATCTCCTCTTAAATATCTGTAAGGGAACACTGTACAAATTCAGATATTTTAGTCTTTCATAATAACTTAGATTTTCACATCCATGGATGCCCCTGGTATGTTTCCACTGTACTCTTTCCAGTTTATTCATGCTTTTTTTCCTATAGGGTTTCCATATTGTTATTCAGTACTCAAGTTTGGGTCTAATGTAACTAACAAACAATGACTTTGTTATGTTTGATTTCCTAGACTTTATAAATCATTTTATACAACCTATAGTTCTATAACTATCATTAGCCAGTTGGTTGATATGATTAGAAAAACTCATAGCTGAATCTACCCTTATACCCAGGTCCTTAAATGAGTCTACAGTTTCAATCTCTGCGTGCTGTATTAAATATTCACCTTTCAGTTTGTCTCCCAAATCTCATATGCTTAGTTTTTGATGTATTTATCAACATGTTATTCTCCTGTGCCCAAATGGTCAATTTAGTCAAATTATTTTGCAGACATGCCTTATCTGTAACACTTGTAATCAGTTTACCCAATTTCAGGTCATCAGCATATAGGCTGTAGAACCCTGTATAGCCATAAAAAAGCCCTCACTGATTTTGGCAGTAAACTGCCCAATAACCAGTTACCCTGATGGATGAGATACAGTTTATCCCTGCAAACATAATCAGATTTTGTCTCAAGCTGTTCCCATAAGAATGTTACTTTAACAAAATGTTTTAAACACTTCTTTCTAATTAGGTTTGCAAAAAAATCTCTCTTATAAGTTAATTACACCATTGAATCTGGTGGCTGGCAAAAATATAGTAAAACACAAACTGAAATTATGTGAGTTTCTGGATGGCAGATGGCAGTTTTCCTTCAGGAGAGGTAGGACTTTTGGATCATTCTTAAATCATTACAAACATGGTTGGAGAAGTAAAGGTGACCCTATACAAACCACTTTGGCGGGGATCAACTCAAGGGTTGCTTTCCCTGTGGCCATTGTACTCACTGCAGAAGGGTGATGAAGACATGCCAGTTCAGCAGCAAAAACACTAGGCTAACTGTCAGACTGACTGGGTGATATATTTGGTCTTAATGAAGACACCAGGTCTTAATGAATATCTTTAAATGGTTTGCTTAATTGAATAATTAATTAAGTTGTATGCTTCATTCATTGGTGAGCTATAAAAGGGAGACGAAGTGAATATGTTTTTACTGCACTGAAGAAGGCTTTGTATTTTTACAGCCGAAATTGATCTGTTTTGTCTCCTTTTCATGCCTTTGAGCTAATAAATACATTACTTTATGCTGCTGTCTGCTGGCTCACAATTTTATACTGCTGTAAGGTCTTTTGGAGTCGTGCAGCTGCCGTACTTGCAGGGGCTGATTTATCTACAGATGATTCCTTTCCTTCCCCTGCTGTTGGTCTGTGGCATGCTGTGCATCAGGCACACTTTTTTCTGAAGAGGATTCGTTATGGTCATACTTGTGGACGAAGCTTAAATTTCACGGTGTATCCCTTGCAGTTTGTACCCTGGATGCCATTCCTTTTAATGTTTTTTGATTTGAACAAGGTTATATTCATTTAATTATACTTCAAGATCGTTTTGAGCATTTTATATACCAGGGCTGAAATGGATTTTCTGAATAATAAAAGGAACTTTGCAACTTCACAATTTTCAGGATGTATAAATACCCACTTTATGTATGAGCTTCCTTAGGATCACCCTGGCTATCTGAAATAATTATTTCTACAAAAAGGTGGGTTTAACTACACCCACGGATTCATTTTGGACACAGCTGTATAATTGTTCAAGTGTGTTTGGACTTACAGAAACTTGAGTACCATTCCTGCAACAGTTTTCGCTTGTCTGGGGTATGTATTACAACATTTAAGCAACTTTTAAACAATAACCGCACAAGTGGTAAATATTATTGCACATTTAAGGGTTTGTTACTAGTGACATCGGACATCCGAACAATTGAAATCATACAGTTTTCGCGGCTTCTCAAAATTTATTGAAGGGTCTTTTATATTTGGAATCCACTTTAACTATTTATTGTGTCATTTAATAAGGGGTTGTATACCAACTCTACATTCTCAATGGTATTGGGCCCCATTTTATAATTTGTGGCTGCTTAGTCATGGCTTGTGTACAGGACTTGGCATAGTTTTGGTGTATATATCATACTGGAACTACTTTATAAATCCTAGTGGAATGCATTTCTTCATATTTTCAGGATACAGCACGTGCCGAGTTTTCCCCTAGAGGCAGAGAGGGAAATACCAATGGAAGATGCCCCTATCAGGCAGAGGAGGTCTGAGAAACCAGGGTTCCAGAGATTCTTTCTCTGGCCAACCTTATGAGCGCTCCTGAAGCTTTGCCCGACTGCTCACCTCTGGAAGCGGTCGGGGGTTGTTTCTCCTTGTACCCCGCTGCCTGGCAAAAGATAACATCCAACTCTTGGGTACAACGGATTATATCCAGAGGCTATCACATCCCCTTTCTTCTTTGCCCTTTCTCATCAAGAGTGTTGCCCAACATTCCACCCAGTCAAAGGGAAACAGCAGCGCACGAAATCAAAAAGCTGCTGCAAAAAAAGAGTCAACCAGATGGACCCCCAGACCAGATAGGATCCGGATTTTACTCATGGTTCTTTTTAGTGCCAAAAAAGACAGGGGACTGGAGACCAATTCTGGATCTCAGTACACTAAACAAATTTGTAAAAACAGAGAAATTCTGGATGGTCACGGTTCAGTCTGTCCTTCCTCTTCTGGAAGAAGACGATTGGATGTGCTCTGTAGATCTTCAAGACTTGTATTACCACATAAAAATGGACAAACGCTTAAGAAGATATCTCCACTTCCATATAGGAGCCAGTCACTACCAGTTTCAAGCCATGCCCTTCGGTCTGTCTACAGCCCCCAGAGTGTTCAGAAAATGCATGGCAGTGGTTATCGCTCACTTGCGACTTCAAGGATTCCAAGGGTTTCCATATCTAGTTGACTGGCTCCTTACCGCCCCCACTAAGCGTCTACTGGAAGAAGCCCTGTAGTATACACTCTTAGCTTGAAGCCTGGGAATCACTATAAACTGGGAAAAATCCAACACAACCCCAAGTCAGTCTTTGGAATTTATAGGGGTACTGTTGGACACGAGAAATTGCACAGCAACAAGTCAGTCTTTGGAATTTATAGGGGTACTGTTGGACACGAGAAATTGCACAGCAACACAGACTTCAGAGGATAAGACAAGTTCAACCGCTGCTCTGTCACCACAAATCCCCAGCTCGATCTGTACTTCAGGTACTGGGGTCAATGGCAGCTTTGATTACCATTGTTCCTCTAGCCAGATTCAACTTGAGGCTTCTCCAATGGCTACTTCTCACTCAGTGGTACCCTCTACAACATCCTTTGTCTTTTCAAATAAGTGAGACGCAAGCATAATTTACTCTGGTGGACGTCTCGAAATACTCAACAATGGTGTCGTCCTTTCATCCCCCATCAACCGATAGTTACAGTGACCATGGATGCCTCCCTGGTGGGATGGGGGGCTATGTCAGGGAAACTTGGTCCAAGGCACCTGGTCGGAGTCAGAGGCCCTTTTCATATCAATGTTGTCCTGGAACTGAGGGGGGTGCTTTTAGCATTGCAATCATTTCACTCCATCCTTCTGTCGGGGACTATTGAGATCCAATCAGACAACATGTCGGTGGCCTGTTACATCAGCAAACAAGGGGGCACCAGATCTTACCCGTTATGCCGAGAGGCCTTGAGAATATGGCAATGAGCGATGGCTCACAACCGCTTTCTGACTGCAACACACATCCCTGGGAGCTCCAACGTGATAGTGGACAAATTGAGAAGGTGCATTCTACAGCCTCGTGAGTGGTCCCTCAATCCTCTTGATACCGACAAAAATCTTCAACCACTGGGGCCAGCCTTGCTGCGACCTATTTGCCTCCCCAACCAACTACAAGTGCAGCAACTACTTTGCCCTGGTCCCCCGTCGGGGACAGTCACCAAGGGACGCTCTAGTCCACGCTTAGCCCTCTGGTCTTCTTTATGCCTATCCTCCTCCCCCCCTCATCTCCTGATT